>NC_044003.1:5044815-5049815 GCF_902150065.1 Myripristis murdjan
AGAGGAAAGGAAAGCAAAGCAAAGGAGAGGAGACAAGGAAAGGAAAGGAAAGGAAAGGAAAGGAAAGGAAAGGAAAGGAAAGGAAAGGAGAGGAAAGGAAAGGCAGGGAAAGGAAAGGAAAGGAAAGGAAATGAAAGGAAAGAGGAAAGGAACGGAAAGGAAAGGAAAGAGAGGAAAGGAAAGGGAAGGAAAGGAGAGGAAATGAAAGGAAAGAGAGGAAAGGAAAGGGAAGGAAAGGAAAGGAAAGGAAAGAGAGGAAAGGAAAGGAAAGGAAAGGAAGGGAAGGGAAGGGAAAGGAAAGGAAAGGAAAGAGGAAAGGAGAGGAAAGGAAAGGAAAGGAGAGGAAAGGAAAGGAAAGGGAAGGAAAAGAAAGGAAAGAGGAAAGGAACGGAAAGGAAAGGAAAGAGAGGAAAGGAAAGGGAAGGAAAGGAGAGGAAAGGAAAGGAAAGAGTGGAAAGGAAAGAGAGGAAAGGAGGCAATGAGGAAGAAGGAGAGGAGTTGAGAAGAGAAAGGAGGTGAAGAACTGATGCGGGAAGGAGGAGAGGGGAGAAGGGGAGGAAGGAGGTTTGTGACCTAAAGGACCAAACTCTGCTGTGTGTCAGTTTAACTTCAAGTCAAACATGAACACAGGAGGCACGAGTGTATTGATGATGTATCACAGGAGGAAGTGTAACAGTGTGTTATTGATTTGTTGCTCTATGGCTGCTACATCCCATAAAACTGTTTATGTTTGCATTTAGTTTCACAATCTGATTATTTTGCCACCTCACGACATCACACACAAGTTCACAGATTAATAATCTCGTTATGTCACGATGGGATTAACTGGATGAGGCAGAACGTGAGTGTAATCTGGAGTAGAGATGCTCGGAAAGCCACGTCCCGTAAGACGCTCTGAGGTCCAAACAGGGCAATTACCAAAGTCCCCATCTCAGGAAAAGCAGTTTTTTAATCTGGACTTAATGAGATAATTATTCACCACGTCCAGAAAACAAAAAAACTGATACCTCGTTATGGCTGGAAAAATTTAATTGGCCGGCTCCCGATAACGAAATATGAAGGGAGAGGAAATGCAAATGAGGGGCTTCTTGGCTCCTGCAGCACAGACAACACCGCACACTCTTTTTTTTTTTTTAATTGCACTCAGACGTGGACATATTGTGCAGCAGCTGACCCGTCTGTCCCGGCTCATCCTGCCTTACTCCCCCGCATTTGTGTTTATGTTTTATTCATGTATTCACCTTTTTCCCTCTATCTCCGTTCTTTATGCTTGTGTCTCTTTTTTTTTTTTTTGTCGGACTTGTTGAATTTCGGCGTGCGCTATCGCTCTGCGCCGTGGGAGCTTTATGCACCAGGTGAATGTCTGCTTTATGTGTTCGCCTTATCGCCTGGAAAAATCCCTCAATGAATAATAAAAAATAAAATAAAATAAAAAAAAAATGTGCAGAGGACGGACGAGCCGAAGCTCCTTAAACAGAGAGACAGCATTTTCACTCTCTCATCTTCTCGTCTTTATTTACGCTTTTATTTTATTGTCTGAGCCACTCCTGGGATTTGAACCTGCAACCTCGCAGCCACAAACCTGCCTCCCTCGCCTCTCTGCTTTGACAGACAGTTTAAAACGTTCAGAGGTGAAGGGGGAGATTTTTCTCGGCTGTGTAATAATGCCGCTCATAAACTTGGAGTGTTTTTTTTTTTTTTTTTTTTGTCATTTTTTTTATTTGCATAAAAAATGATTTGGGGGCAGAAGAAAAATAATGAAGTTATCACGCATTTTTTTCCCCAGCTTTGTTACATTGTTACAGTTGTTACTACGGTGATACATCATAGCATAATAGGGGTGTTGACGTGTGTGTGTGTGTGTGTTTACAGTGTGTGTGTGTGTGTGAGAGAGGAGAGAGACACAGAGTCAAGTCATTGTTCACAGAGGTGTGCATGAGCCGGGGATAATAAAGACCACACACACACACACATACACACACACACACATCTTATATGATTTATGTCTAGGTTATAATGGGTAGTTCATCATCTGAGTGAGACACATATTAAGGTTTAGACAGACAGAGAGAGAGAGAGAGGGAGAGAAAGAGAGAGAGAGAGAGAGAGAGAGAGAGGCTTGAGCAGCAACAAAATTTTCAGTCATGTCTCACGTTTTAATTTTAACGGTTCACCTGAAAACACCGTCAGTCCACGTCATTCGTGTGTGATTTGTCGAGGTTTCCGGTGTCTCCCTGCGGTCCCGGTGCAGAGGAGGCGGACGGGTCAGACTGAAATTTACATGCGAAAAAACTCCATCAGCAGCAACCGACGGCCCTTAGAGACGAAGAGTTTGGTTGAGAAACTATTTCCTGCTGAAATGTGTTTCTCTACCTCAAATAAATCTGAATGAGAAGCAGATGGAGATGGAAACTTCACCAAAACACACTGAGTCTGTCTCAATCGAAGGGCTAGATGACTTCTAGGTTTCAGCCCACGGTGCCCACGTAGGAGGCGTCCGACGTAGGTGCCGATATCGAATTTACCGGAACTAAAAGTTTAGTGAATTGGGACGGTGTAGCCTGCGGATGTTCATTGTATATAGGAATGTCATATATTCTTTCTATTTTATCTTTATTTTTATTTTATTTTATTTATTTATTTATTTTTTATTATTATTATTATCGTTATTATTATTATTATTTTTTATTTTTATTTTTTACTTGCACAGTGCTGGAGTTGTTGCAATTACATTTCACTGCTGCTGTACCTGTACATTCATGCATGTGACGAATAAATCTTGAATCTTGAATCTTGAATCTTGAATCCTGCGTCATTATTATCGAGGCTTCCCGAAGCGCATTCGAGTGATGCAGCGTAAAATGCCGAAGTAGGTTTGGGAGGTGTGTCGGTGAACACCTGTGCATGAAACAAAACGATAAGCAGCTTCAACGCTCTCAAGATGGACAACATGGATTCTGTAGTTTTATGTATTTTATTTTATTTTGTCTTCCTGAAGATGCAGAAAATTAAGATAATTGTTACACCTCACAAACTGCAACAGACTATCCAAATTAAATTAACTGTACACATGGCTACATTGTAACGTACCTGATGTGCTGATGGTTGCTATGGAAACATCATGCAAAATGCCCATCTAGCTCATCTAACTAAACTTGCATTTACAGGCGTTGTTCAGATACAGTTAACAGCTAAACTGAATCTATGGTGGTGATTATAGGCATGAAAACTTATCAAAATGTCACGATATAAACATGAAGACGGTCTAAAACATGCTTCATAATTCCAGCAATGGTGGCTGATCCAGAAAGGTACCCTGGGAAGTAGGCTGTGATGTCGGCCGCGAAGCATCGTGGAGGTGTTTCCTGCAAATGAGTCAAAAATAGGCTGGAAAATCTAAAATTGAGTTGGGACAGCACTTGTGGCGCCGCCGTGACGTAAACAGCCTACAAATACGAAACAGGCAGCGTACAGCCTTTGAATTGGGACAGAGCAACAGAAACTATTTTTTTGGGTGAATTTTTCCTTTAAATACTCATGTCATGCTAATAGGTATGGGCATCACCTAGCAGAAAATCTACAGTGTATTTTGTGACACACACACACACACACACACACACACACACAAAACAAATGATGACTATAAGTCAAATGACATCCAGACAAAAGAAATGCTGCTCAGTAAAGTTGTTCCTAAGAAATGCACGCGTTGCAGAAAACACACACACACACACACACACACACACACGTCCTCAAAAAGCAGTGTTCTCGTTAGCAGCAGTCCTGTGTGTGTGTGTGTGTGTGTGTGTGTGGAGGCTGATGTATGTCTTCCTCCCGTTCATATGTTTCATTCTTCTTCCTCTTCTTCTTCTTAAACATAAAAAAAACATGAGTTGTATTTTTTTTTTTTTTTTTTTTTTAATGTAACTTTGCCGTTTTACAAACAAAACACTGACTCTGCTGCACGAACTCTGCGCTCAAACGTCCGTTTCACCACATGGCCAAATATTCCAAAATATAATCCGGCATTCATTAGAGCTGACAAAAATCTGATGGATTATTTCACGTAATCTGGTGCACCATAAATGAACAGGGAGCTCTGAGTGAAGGCAGCATGGGGGGCAGGTAAACGATTCCTTTAAGGTAAAAGCAACCAATCGATTGATTATCTGAACCTGAAACTCGTTAGGTGACCGGTTTACGACGAAAGAGTTAATCTGAATAATAATCTTTCCTTTTGAACGCCCATTAATCCCAACGCCGAGTGCTGATAAATGGTAAAAAAGGCAAATGGGCTGCATTTCTATAGCACTTTTCCCGTCTACCAGCCACTCAAGGCGCTTTACAATGTCTGCCTCACAACCACCCATTCACACACACACACACACACACACACACACACACACACACTGAGTCAGAGTCAGAAATAGTCAAAAACAGGGTTAGCGCCGTCCATTTCTCTCCCCTAAGGTACAATTTTCACAAACGTGCTCCCCATAGAGCTAATTATCGGACCTCCAGGTGGCTACGTGAAGCTTTTCACAGCCAAAAAGGTGCAATTATGTTCCCGAGCACTTAGAGCGTCATGTATGTGCTGCTTCCTCTAAACGTTAAGGCGCAGTATCGGGACTTTTTGTAGATTTGCGGAGATGGAAAAATGCAATTCTCCAGTCGGTGTTGTAGCTTTAATCCAGGAACAAGAGTGGACTCCACTAAAATGACTAACCATCAGTGGTGGGCCATCGGGCCAGCAAGGCCTTCTCTGCTGGCCTAAACATCATCTGAAAGTACATTTAATTTTAATATTTTTTTCATAAATATATACATATAAAATTATTCCCCATAGTCTGTTCTCTTCATTTCATATCTTTCCTCTTTGCTGCGCTGCTTCCAGTGTTGTATATTTACATCAGAGCTTTTATCCAATCATATTTCAGCGATCATGTGTTGTTACGTTCCAAGAAATCTGCCCCGAGGCCTTCAGAGTCCACAGTCTGTAC
>NC_044003.1:5054815-5077315 GCF_902150065.1 Myripristis murdjan
TCAAAGAAACGTTTCTTGTGGCTCTTTGAGTTAAAGAAACGGTCTCAAAGGTTCTTTGTGGAACCAGACAAAGGTTCTCGTGTGGTTTCACCCTGAAGAACCAGAAGTTGTCCGGTTGACGCCTTTATTTTTCGAATTTCATACACAAACACATACATACTGTCTCATGAATGTTTTACACACTGGGCTCTAGTTTCCCGGCGCAGCGCGGGGTGGCGCAGTGAGGCGAACCCCGCGCAGAGCTAGTTTCGACCGGTGAAACGGCAGAGGCGGACAGTGTCCAAGTTTCGCAGACGGACTTGCGCGGAGATGGGAGTGGTGGCGCAGCGGGGGGAGGTGCCGACAGATTCGGCTTGGCGCAGTGACAGTTTTGTGCCAAAAGGCTTCGCCGAGGTGCGCCAAAAGCTCGCCGTCTGAAACCACGTCTACTTTCAGCGCAAGGCGGAGCGGAGCCGGCGCAGTGGAAGTTTGGCTGGCTGGCGCACATCACCAAAACCTCACAATCAGCATAAACGGTGCCAATCTCCTTTGATCTGACATCAGCTGTGACGGGACAGTTGATATGGAGATATATGTATGTGCTGATTGTGATCGTAGCATTGAATAGTGTTTTTTTCGGTATTTATTGCATCGTTCATGTGTCTGACATCCCGGAAGCCTGCCTGTGAGGTTTTGGTGACGTGTGCGCACTGCTCGCCGGTCTCCGCTCCGCGCCGGTCTCCTGAGCTCCGCTCTGCCTGCGGTAATAGACCTCCTTGTCAGCTGTGTAAACTTTCATTACGCCTTCGCGCAGCGCATTTTAAAGGCGAGGACAGGGGCTCATTTGATTGGTTAAATGTGAATCGGCTGTGTCAAACCCACTCCACGCCTTCTCTCCTCCCTTGCGCCGGTAGGAGGGACGGCGGGGTACTTGCGCCACCGAGAACGGCGTGCCAAACTTGGAAAATCCGCCTGGCCACACCCAGTTGGCGAAGCGCATCTGCGCTACGCCCCCGCCTCGCCTGGTCTGCGAAACTAGAGCCCACTGTTTTTAAAATGATGCACGGCAACACACACACACACACACACACACACACACCTCTGACAGGCAGAAAGTGCAGCTGTGGCTGTTTGTCACCGTCGCCCCCACCTTGTGTGTGTTTTTTTTCCTCCACCAGCTGTTCGGCGCCAAACAGGATTTATGTCAAGTGCTGCATTAACATTTTATTTCCACTTTAGAAGGTTTTTATTTGTTGTGTCGACGCGGCTCGGCGGCTGCAGACCGCGCCGCGCTGGGAACGTAAACGTGTTGGGCGTGAGCGCAGGACAGATGTGTGGAGGAGGACTGACTCCCATAATGCCGCATGGTTAAGATGTTAAATCAGTGCATTGTTTTATGAGGCTGACCCCGCCCACCTGCCGCACATGGCATGCTAAAACAAACTAACTCTTCTCTGCAGACTCCAAGGATGTTCAGCAAACTTCTTACAGATATGATACTGCAGGTATACACACAGCTGTAAACACACCAGGTATATACATAAATAAACACACGACTAACACACTAAAGGTATATACACACATGACTATAGGTATATACACACAAACATATGTGATACTATGGGTGTATACACATAAACACACCCATTATATAGGTATATACCTATATGTAGACACATGAACACATACTATAGGTATATACACACAAACACGTACAATAAGTATATACACATATGACAGACATGATACTACTGGTATACACACACATAAACACACATAACAGGTTTACAGGTTGTACACATGAACACACATGACAGTATCAGGTATATACACAAATAAACTCATGATACTAAAGTAATATACACAAATATAAGATACTAAAGGCATATACATACGTAAACACTTATTTATACTTATTTATTATTGTCGGTCCAATTTGATGCAGACAGTGTAGTTTTATTGTCTGAATCTGAAACAGAATGACAGAGTATGCTGGATATTGGTTATTGGTGGAATTGATTTTTTTTTTTTTTTTTTTTTTGTAGTTTGTTGCAATGGTGCTGTCACATATTGAGCAATATAAACACTTGATTTTGTGATTCAGTTTTACAGAAATCATTTCAATTAAAGTGATAGAGGGTATGCGTTTGGATGTTTGCACTGTCCTAGTTTGACAAACCTAATTTACACTCAGTTAAATGATCATTAGGATAAAAGTCGATGGATCAGTTTGCTGATTGGTTGTTTGATTGACTCATTGAATCGCTGCCATTCATTTGATTGACCTCAGTGATGGCCTCTGTGGTGTCAGCGGCGCTCCGGCAGAGTTACTACCTGTACTTACAGACACACAGTCTAAAGCATAAAAGCAAAATAAGCATGCAGCACAGCCCAGTAGCTGTGGGAAAGACAAAGTGCAGCGTTTAGCCCCAAAATAAGGAGAGAAGAACAAGGACAAAAAGCTTAAAGTCCAATATTCATCTCATTAAAAAGCTAAGAGCAGCAAGAAAGCCACTCTGAATCTTGGTTAAATGAAACGACCTCTAAAAACTCTCCTGATGCTTTTAAAAGCCCCGCGCCTGAAACACCACTAATATGGACACACAAAGAGCACACACACACACACACTCAGCATATCAATCCTGGCTAAATACAGGTTCAAACTGACTCACTACATGACATTTATGACTAATTGGCTGGTAATTATTTGAAGTGAAAACAGAGGCAGTGTTCAGCCAGCATGCTCATCGTGTCGGAGTGACGAAGCCAAACAAAATGTCAATCAATAAAAGCAGACAGTGCTCGGTTTCAGAGCGAGCCTCTGCACTCAGAACAGATCAGAACTGAAAGAGAAATGGCTCTGCTGTCTTTTTGTGCTTCACTTTGCTGTGTATTTACAAACCTTTCCTCCGGTCAACACGTTGTTGCAGGTGACCCATTTTTGCTTAGGACTCACTGGTAGATTGATTTATTACATGTTTTTATTGAGCTGGTCTTGCTGAAAATGACTTTCCATCAATAAAGCTGCATTAGCAAACTGACAGTTGCATGCTAACCCAGCAAGATGATCCCTGACCGCCTCCTTCATCGATGAATTGACTGATTGATTGATTGATTGGTTGATTGATTGGCAGATCTCGGATGCGGAGTGGGAAGACATGCTGGAGGGATTTGATGAGAGGAGTTACCTGAACGCCCGGCGGTGGCGACCGGGTGACGACCCATACACCCTGTACGCCTTCAACCAGCGAGAGAGCGAGAGGATCCCCAGCAACCGAGCGCTGCGAGACACACGCCACTACAGGTACACACACACACACACACACACACACACACACACACACACACGCAACACCAAGTATGTAAACACACAAGGTGCAGGCACATACACACAGTAATAACACACATATAAAGATGTGACTTTAGAGGTATACACACACAAACATGACTCTGTGGGTATAGACACACAAACACATGACACTAAAGGTGTACACACATGACTACAGGTATTTGCAACCGTAAACATACATGATACTATGGGTACATACACATAAACACACCCATCATATTATGGGTATATTCATGTATGTACACCCATAAGCACATACTAAAGGTATATACACATGAAGACTCATGATGTTATAGGTATAAACACACAAATACAACTGAGCATACACACACACACACACACACACACACACACACACGATTCTGCAGGTATACACACTCAAACACGTCACTAAAGGTATACACACATGACTACAGGTGTATGCACACATAAACATATGTGATACTATGGGTACATACACATAAACACACCCATCATATCATGGGTATATACATATATTCACACACATAAACACATTATAAAGGTATATGCATGAAAACACTCCTACTGATACTACAGGTATATACACACAAACACAAAACATTACAACTACATACACACAAACAGATATGATACTGCAGATGTACACACAGCTGTAAACACACCAGGTATATACATAAATAAATACGTGACTAAAGTTATATACCCATATACACTAAAGGCATATACACACATGACTACAGGTATATACATACAAACATACATGATACTATGGGTGTATAAACACACCCATTATATTAGGGGTATATAATATATAGACAGATGAACACATACTATAGGTATACACACACAAACACAGAAAACTATAGCTATATACACACAAGCAGACATGATACTACTGGTATACACACACATAAACACACATAACAGGTTTACAGGTTGTACATATGAACACATGACATTATCAGGTATATACACAAATAAATGCATGATACTAAAGGTATACACAAATGTAAGATACTAAAGGTATATACACACGTAAACACTTGATTTATGATTGTTGGCCCAATTTGATGCAGACAATATCATTTTATTGTCTGAATCTGAAAAAGAACTGCAGAGTATGCTGGATATTGGTGATGGAAGTGATTTTTTTTTTTTTTTGCTAGTTTGCTGCAGTGTCGCCGTCATATATTGAGCAGTATGACTACGTTGGCTTGATTTTGGCTCCACATGGGACTTTCAGTATGAATGTAAATGCTGATTCGTCTCTGATTCCCCTGTTGGAGCGTTGGGATGTGCATTAAAAAAGAGTTGGGACGCAGCTGCACGAGGCCTGTGTATATCTTGTCTCAGATTATGATGCAAGTGGATTGCAAAGTGTAATATCATCCAGTGTTGGTGTTATTTGTTAATTTAAAGTTATTTGCATAACTTCACACCAAATCTGGCTGTGCGTGGTGATGCTTGGTGTGAATCCTGCAATATCAGCCTCAAATGTGAAATATTTCATCTTTGGAGTAGGTGTGTAAATACGCCCAAACACAAGCTGAAGAACAGAATATTTATTTTGGAAAACTGCAACTACTAAGTGTCCACGAGTCAGTGAGGCTGTCGCTTTACTTTCTGTGACTCGCTTAGATTTCATTTTTTGAAATAAGGCACGGTGTGACGCGTCGGCACTTAAAAAATACTCCTCATTCAGAGATAAAAATGTTTAGCTCGGCGTTTGGTGTAAACCAAGAACATCTCATCTTGTTAGGAACAGCTGCATTTCAGAACCTTACATCAGACAGAAGTTGTCCCGAAGCCAAAGGTCCCTGTGTTGAAGTAAAGGGATAATCCGTAAGATTTTTATGTTTCGTAATTTTGTCACACCTTTGTTTATTGGTATTTGTGCGCGGGCAGCGATCGTGCATTAATTAATATCACATAGTCTAATACGTCAAATTTTCATGACTTATTTCCAAATAAATAACACCCATCCAAAATAATTAACTACAACAATGTCAGCTAAAAAAGTTCTCATGACTGGAATTAACCAAGTAGATTTTTATGCAATATTATTCTGCATACACCGCTTTGTTGATGAGTTGTCACAGCTTTGTTGTTTTTTACACTGGGCCAGCCAAACAATTAATGGAAACTTAGACTTAATTAATGGAAACTGTGGCTTCTTGTATTTCTTTTACCTTCTTTATTAATTACATCCCTCTCTCCTGGGACTTTCCCCTGACAGAGTAATCGCTTACACGTACGTGTTTAAAACTGCAATAAACAAGCCTTCATTATCTATCTGTAGGCTGAATCACAAATGCACGGTATCAGCTGGCAATAGAGATGCATGGAGATCGCTATTTATTTTTTTATTAGTTAAATATCAGGGATATTACAATCACAAATAGAAATTAGGAGATTCATTTGAACACCAGAGGAGTAGAGAATCTGATTTGGGATTTGTTAGTAACTGAAAATGAACATTGTTGTGTGTCCTAATGGTTTTTACAGTGGAATGAAACTTATGAATTTATTTGTTGTTTGTGCGCTGAGCAGCCGGACTGCCTGGCATAGAAATAAAGTTAATCAGTATGTTCACGATAACACATTAACATGGACACCAGTCGAGCTATAAATGGTGATTTATAACACATTAAGACACATGACACACCAGTACATGTGCATTAACACTCTCAGTATCACATGTATATGCACACACACACACACAC
This sequence comes from Myripristis murdjan, assembly GCF_902150065.1. Lineage (NCBI taxonomy): Eukaryota > Metazoa > Chordata > Actinopteri > Holocentriformes > Holocentridae > Myripristis > Myripristis murdjan. Next base: position 5,060,849 of record NC_044003.1, read on the forward strand.
ACACACACACACACAATAAAAATGTAACAGGAGCAGCTCTCAGCTCTCATCATTAATCCCCCATCAGCGCTCAAACAAATTTAGATTATGGACCAAACACATTTTCGTCATACAAAAAGCACCAAATTACAATCCGGTCCGCCAAGAAATTAAATTAAACACTGAAATAGAAATCCTCTTAGCTGAAAAAGGCGTTCAGCAGGAAGATAAGGAGCTCGCTGGTTTGACAGCCGCGGCCCTCTCACAAATTTTATTAGATAAAAAGTTCCAGACACTTGAGGAAAGCAAGTTTATTCCTCAATGGCTGCTTTCTACGTGCTCAGGAGCAAGGCAGTGAAGTTGTCGGTGAGAGGGCCAATAGAAAAAAAAAAAATAGGTGGAAAAAACTCCTTTCGTCCAATTAGACTGAAACTGCATCTGGAAAACATGAGCAAATAAAGACATTTTTGTGTCATGACTTATTTATTTTGCTCTTAACATCAAATAAGTTCATATATCATAAAAATGTGCATCACTGTGCTGTTGTAATTTACTGTATTTACAGCAAAAATGCCCTTTTCAGCCCTTTTTTACACATAATAACGATAAAAAACGACCAACCATATCAAAATATCATCTAAATTACCAGCTGATTTTGTTAAGAAGCAGCTTTGGTCGGGTCTGACAGCCTCATCTACAATATTGAGATCGATAGATGCACTTTTTGGGTGCCAAATCGGGGGATTCGTGACACTGCACAGATCGAGCGTCATTCACCAGCAAAGACCAGACTGACAGAGATATGGATTTGCAATCGCTTGGATATGAAGGAGGGGGAGCCGAGCCGCCGTGGAAGGGGTGAATCGAGGATCCGAGGGAGGGGATGAGGGATGAGAGGACGGGGTGAAGGGGCGGATCGAAGGTCTGGTGTTTGCGGCGGATGGTGGAGTGGCAGGAGGGTTCAGGCTCTGAGTGGGGCAGCTGCCTCTCCTCTGCAATCTGACTGATCACACTGAGCCCCTCGTGCTTCCTGAGTTGAGACTGAGGTGAAAGAAAGAGGAAAAGGGGCGTCTGGTGTCTGAGACCAAGGGGAAAGGAGGGGATTAGGTCTGTCTAAATGTGTCCCATGCACAGACATGGGACGTTTTCAAGGCTTGCTCTTTTATTCTGAGGTATAAAACTTCATTTCCAAATAAACAAGTAAACTGCTGTTGCTGCTGAAGCACATTACATGAGGATATTTTGCAGGATAGCTCACATTTGCCGAGCTACCAAATCCCATCTTGCATCAAAATAGTGCCAAACTTTAGGATGAGACAAGATTACAAGACTTTATGATGAGAGACAGAAGAGTCGAGCACAAGCCAGACTTGAAATGGTGAGACGTTGATGAGATGTTGAAGTCTCGCAGGTCTGGCCTCACAGGACTCGGCTAGTGTAGCAAAGACGCTCTAATCGAATCTAAAGGCAGTCTAACTGGACAACGAGACAAATCCGCCTCTCAAAACTACAAGAGCAATGCCAAAAATATCAAGCAGGTCTGAAAATGATTGCATTATGAGACCTTCGCGCCATTTTCACTCCAGTTTTTACAATTTTGATAGGTAGATAGATAGATAGATACTTTATTCATCCCGAAGGAAATTCACAGTTTTCAGCAGTATCCACAGAGTACAAGATTAAATAAATAGAAAATAGAGAATAAAAGATGACACTAGAGATCTAAAGATCTAAGTACCCAATGTGCAAAAAACAATGTGGAAAAACCCCAAAAAATAGTGTGCATAGATGTATACAATGTGCATAGATGTGGGCAATGTGCAAATTTACATTTTTGGACAATTTACAATTTTGGACAATCCAGGACTGCTCAGTTTGCGCTGATATCACATCAGGGCTGAGCAATTTATCGAAATATTATCAAAATTGCAACGTGGGCGAGCGCGGTGTCCAAAACGCAGGAGCTGGAGTTGGATAAAAGGCAAAATGTGTGACAAAACTCTGCCATAAATAAAATATTACGGAGCTACAGAGACACCCAGGGCCTGGGAATCGCCTTTTCCAGATGTAAGGAAAACATATTTGTACGCCGTCTTTATCATGTTCACATTTTCACATAGCTTTTTATAGAAAATGATCATTCCTATGAAAACTGTGAATCATAACACGATCACAGTCTCAGGCTCTGACCACAGATGTTAATGCAGCAAACATATACAAATCCACTGTTTCTCTGGATGAAGGCTTTCCATATTTTACTGAGCCACAGGGGCTCGCAGGGCCTCTGCAGCTGTGTGACGGTGGAGCGCCGCCCGCGGGTCACACAGGAGCGGCTGGTGACCCGGCTTCCCATTAGGAAGTGGGGCGTGGGCGGTGATTGGCCGCCTGCTTGCTCTGGCAGTGGCGGCTAACATGACTAAGTCCTGGATCGCCGCTGGTGCTGAGCAGAGCGGGTTACGGCTCCGCGACTCACGTGGGAAGCTAAAATCTGTCAGCAGAGATGGCACATATTTCACACTCACACTCACACACACACACACACACACACAGTGTACATGCACACACCCACATCTGAAAGAGTGCTTGCACATCAATCTGCGTGTGTATGAACGGCGCTGTGATGGATTCTGCAGTGTGTCTGCGCAATGGGCTGTATGACATCTGATCGCTCTCAATGACTGAATGATAGCTTGTCTGCTAACACTGTGCTTGCTTGACAGTGTGTGTGTGTGTATATGTGTGTGTGTGTGTGCGTGCACGTGCATACATGTGCACACGTGCGCCCATATGTGCGCGCAAACGTGCGTAAGCGTGTAGATGTTGATCGCCGCCGTCATCTGCTGTGGTTTCTGGAGGGAAATTCACTGTTGAGCTGCCATAAGGCGGCTGAGGAGTGTGTGTTTGAGTTTGTGTGTGTGTGTGTGTGTGTCTGAGAAAGTGTGTGTGGGAGGGAGTAAACCAGGGATACGCTTACACATTAATCTGTTAGCAGGAAGGTGGGGGGCTGATAGTGCTCATTTATCTCTTATAGGACAGCATTGAAGTGGGTAGAGAGAGTGTGTGTGTCTGTGTCTGTGTGTGTGTGTGTGTGTGTGTGTGTGTGTGTGGTGGGTGGGGGTCTGCTGATATGTGATTATCTGTTAACTCAGTTACGGTGGAGCTGTAGATCTCAGGAGCGTTGGCAGGGAGAATGATAGCAGCCTGTGTTCTGTTACAGAGGGAAAAAGAGAAACCGCAGCCGGATCCTCGACTGGTGAAATTGAATTTTTTGGCGTTCGTCGAGGTCCCACTCACCTCCGCAGCCTCGCCGCACTGCTGCTGCGCTCAGCCCCCCCCACACCCACCTCCCAGGAGACACCTTTTCGGTAGAAAATTTAGAGAAACGAGCTCGAAAATTCAAAAAAAAAAAAAAAAAAAAATTCAGCAGAAACTCAAACTCTATCGAGAGAGAAGAAAAAAAAAGAATCAAAGGAGAAGAGAGACGCCGCGGTCCCGCCCCTGCCGCGTGACTGACAGGTGAAGTGCGGCGAGAGCTCGGCAGATGGAGGGAAAGAAATAAATAAGTGAAGTGAAGATAAACATGGATGTTGCAGATTAGCACTTTAAAGGGAAGCTGCTGTGGGGTGGAGCGCAGCAGGTTGAGGAGAGAGCCTTTTGATCTGGTATTTGCCACAGGAAAAAAAAAAAAAAAAAAAAAAAAAAAAACCCTAAACATCGGCGGCGTTGCGAAGGGGAGGACGGGGTCAGATGTGGCGTGGAACGTGGGGCGCATGTGAAGGACAGATTTCCGGAGTGTGATGTGACGTGTTTTGAGGGAACAAATTCGTCCCTTGTTTATGTTACAGGAGGTTGTTGTGTCATAAGCCGGTGTTTTTTTTTTTTTAATAAAAGAAGATATTTCCACCTGATATTCATCTCTTTCATTCCATTTCCTTTGTTTTTTAGACATCACTAGCTCGCATTATATCATATCTTATTATATATATTATTATATTATACTAATTATATTATACTAATTTATTATTTACTTATTATTATTCTTTTCTTTATTTTTGGCACTGAAGAAAGACGGGTGAAGTAGGAATTTCATTGTAGGGTGTAGCTGTATGTTTTATTGTGCGTATGACAATAAGATGCCACTTTTCAAGCCCCTCGAAGGTTTTCAGGCAATTCTCCCTAATTTTATTTTGCATCTTTTATACAAAGTTTCTTATGTGTGTAAACAAACAAACAAACCAAACCAACCTTGAATCTCGTCAGTTTCACTCTCAGTAATGACTAAACAGATGAAAATACAAGAAGACTTCAGGATTCCTCAAAAAGACCTCGACAGATCAAGATGAGTGGATCTTGGTGAGCAGGTTGGTTATGGGGCCAGAAAAGAAGTGATTTTACTTTTCAGGTGCTTCAAAGGGGCGTGGCCGTGGGCGGAGCTTTACTAAACACACTCAGGTGACATCACAAAAGGCAGTAGAGACATTGGTGATTGCTCACGGCGGTACCGAGTAACTTCCCGCGCTCAATCGATCAAATGGAAAATGTCCTACACATCAACACCGCCAAAAAGGGCTTAGGACAAACGGCCGTAGTTTCCAAATGCATCTGAATAATAATACAAAATCTGGAGGACAGGTTGGTCATGAGTCAAGGTGCCGCTGACTGACTTTCCGCACTGATTGGCCGAAAGGGGTGTGTCCTACGGCCAAAAACACTGCTGAAAGGGGGCGGGGCTTAACACAAAACAAGGCTGCAACTTCCAGCTGCACCTTTAATGGAGGTCTGCCCTCTACTGGGTGCCTTCCTATAATAAATAATAAACAACAAGCTTTAGGTTATAATCCTGACATCTGTAAATCGTTTTCAGGTGTCACTCTTTTTTTTTTATTTATTCTTTTTTAAAGGAGAAGTACACTAAAACAAGATACAATTCACAGGAGAGAGAGTCTGGCTTTTCTCCTATAATTCTGATATGAACACGCCCCCCCAGCCCAACGCTGATATGGAAAAAAACAACAAAGCAAAACAAAACAAATAAATAAATAATCAGAGAAACTGGCTTTTTACTGAAGCATCGATAGGAACAGTTACTGAGTCGATGCGATGTGAAATTACTGAATATTTCATAACGTTTTTGTTTGTAAAACCGTGTTGAAAATGGCTTAAATTTAACACAACAGGTACACTATATTACCAAAAGTATTCGCTCACCTGCCTTTACTCATACTATGAACTGAAGTGCCATCCCATTCCTAACCCATAGAGTTCAATATGATGTCGGTCCACCTTTTGCAGCTATTACAGCTTCAACTCTTCTGGGAAGACTGTCCACAAGGTTGAGGAGAGTGTTTATAGGAATTTTTGACCATTCTTCCAAAAGCGCATTGGTGAGGTCACACACTGATGTTGGTCGAGAAGGCCTGGCTCTCAGTCTCCGCTCTACTTCATCCCAAAGGTGTTCTATCGGGTTCAGGTCAGGACTCTGTGCAGGCCAGTCAAGTTCATCCACACCAGACTCTGTCATCCATGTCTTTATGGACCTTGCTTTGTGCACTGGTGCACAGTCATGTTGGAAGAGGAAGGGGCCCGCTCCAAACTGTTCCCACAAGGTTGGGAGCATGGAATTGTCCAAAATGTTTTGGTATCCTGAAGCATTCAAAGTTCCTTTCACTGGAACTAAGGGGCCAAGCCCAGCTCCTGAAAAACAACCCCACACCATAATTCCTCCTCCACCAAATTTCACAGTCGGCACAATGCAGTCTGAAATGTACCGTTCTCCTGGCAACCTCCAAACCCAGACTCGTCCATCAGATTGCCAGATGGAAAAGCGTGATTCATCACTCCAGAGAACGCGTCTCCACTGCTCTAGAGGCCAGTGGCGGCGTGCTTTACACCATTGCATCCGACGCTTTGCATTGCACTTGGTGATGTGTGGCTTGGCTGCAGCTGCTCGGCCATGGAAACCCATTCCATGAAGCTCTCTGCGTACTGTACTTGGGCTAATCTGAAGGTCACATGAAGTTTGTAGCTCTGTAGCAATTGACTGTGCAGAAAGTCGGCGACCTCTTTGCACTATGCGCTTCAGCATCCGCTGACCCCTCTCCGTCACTTTACGTGGCCTACCACTTCGTGGCTGAGTTGCTGTTGTTCCCAAACGCTTCCATTTTGTTATAATAGAGCTGACAGTTGACTGTGGAATATTTAGGAGCGAGGAAATTTCACGACTGGATTTGTTGCACAGGTGGCATCCTATGACAGTTCCACGCTGGAATTCACTGAGCTCCTGAGAGCGGCCCATTCTTTCACAAATGTCTTGTTTCACAGTCTGCATGCCTGAGTGCTTGATTTTATACACCTGTGGCCAGGCCAAGTGATTAGGACACCTGATTCTGATCATTTGAATGGGTGAGCGAATACTTTTGGTAATATAGTGTATATTGAGCTCATTTTCACCGAATTGGTCAAAATAATAAAAAGATAATACTAAATAATGGAAAAAGTGTTATTTTCTGTTTGGAAGGAAAGGTGTTCTTTTATATGTTTGGAATTACCAATGTGTTAAAGAATTTTTGTGTTTTATGATGTTTTTGTTTGTTTAAAAAAAAAAAAATCAAACACAATTGCCTGATGTGCCAAATATGACACAAATTGAAACTCATAGTTGGGAATTGATATTTTTTTTGGCTGTTTAATTGGACGAATAATGGCTCCAGTTTCAAAGAACTGGAATTTTCTGTCAGTTTTTTGATGGTTGAGGCTTTACAGGGTTAAGCGGCGGAGAGAGAGTAAAATCTGTCCAAGGAGCCCCTCAGTGTGAACTTTATTTTTTCTAGTTTAAGCGTGAACAGGACATCCAATAACCAATTTTTAAAAGACGGTGGTGGTTGGGAGGATTTCCAAAGCAAAAGGATTTTTCTACGTGCAATTAATGACGCGAAAGCTACTACATTAGACTGAGCGGCAGACATGGTGGCACCGTCTGGGGCGATCGCTCTATAAGGTGACGGACTGATTCTCAAATTCAATATTTCGGAAATTGTTTTGAAAAATGAGTGTTACTAAAATTCTGAGATCACCTCCTGCAAAAGGAGACAGACAACGCCAACAGTTATCTATTCTCTTCTAACAGGAAATGAATCCTTATATGGTAATAGTCAACAATCCAGCTACAATACAAGGATACAAGGTCATATTACACTCTCACTTGGGTGAAGAGTGGAAAACTACTGTCTACACACTTCTATATAGTGTCATGGAAATAATGGTAATATAATGTAATTTTATAAGATTAAAATGCAATTTTTATAACAACGAGCACCAGAAGTTCGATAATTTTGGACACGCCCAGAACCATGCGAGTTAAATTACAGAGGTCTCGGGAGTTGGGATGGGAGGAGTTATCCACGATCGCTCATGAAATAAAAAAACACGTTTACGTCTCGGTGCTAAAGGTGCGTTCACAGTGTGTTTGGCTGAGGCTGCATCTCAACTGAAATGTTCTCTCCTGTAGGGGGAAAGGCCACCGGAGAGGCTTGTTTTGTTGTTGTTGTTGCTGTTGTTGTTGTTGTCTTGTGTTTCTGTGGTGGGAGGAGGAGGAGGAGATGTTCCACGCCGGATTGCGTACGTGGGGTAGCGCTCTGTTGCTCTTTCAGATTTGAAGGAGAGGAGGAGTGGGAGGGAGGCGAGGGGGGTGGGGAAGAGGGGAGGGGAGGAGAGGAGAGGAAAGCTATTGACAGCTTAGGGAAGATGGGGAGATAGACGAGAAGGTGAAGTGAGGAGAGGGGAGGAGAGAGGAGAGAGGGCGAGGGAGAGGAGGAGGATAAAAAGGCAGGAGATTAAGGAGAGACAGAGGAGATAGAGAGGAGGAAGAGGAGGAGGAGGAGGAGAGGAAGGGAGATGGGGGGAGATGCCACAAGCTGCTGAGAGGAGAGATAATTGCCACATGCAGAGCTCGAGAGGCTGTGTGCGCGCGCGTGTGTGTGTGTGTGTGTGTGTGTGTGTGTGTGTGTGTGTGCTAATGTGCATGAGTTTGTCAGGGTGTGAATAAAGTGGGAGTGTGTGCGTGTTTGGTGTGTACAAGCTTACTTGTGCCTATGCGGGCTTGTTTGTGCCTGTGCGTGTGTGTGCGTGCGTGTGTACGTGCATGTGTGTGTGTGTGTGTGTGTGTGTGTGTGTAAACCACTCCACTCCAGTGCTCTGCTATTATCAGTGTGAGCAGGGGAACCTCCCTCCGTCTGCTCTCCAGCAGACAGACAGTCTATAAGCCCAACAGCGGCGGCGCAGCGGGGATTAGATCCAAGCAGGAAGACAATGGACTGATAGAGCACAGAGGAAACATGTCATACAATCCTGCACAATGGGTTGATATGGTAACACAACTATTCAGCACAGCACAATGTGGCAGGACTGTTTTAACTGCAGACAAAGGAAACATGTCGTACAATACGGCACAATGGGCTGAACTATTTAAATGTGACTGTCGGAAACTTCCTGGAGCAGTTTCCACCGCTGAATGGTGTATTGATTACTTTTTCAGGCAATAAATAGTGCATAAAGTGTGAAAAATAAAGCCCAAGTCTCACGGGACGGTAGCCAGATGCCTTCAAATCGCTTCCTTCCAAACAAGCTCCTGAGCATTGATTTGATGATGACATGAATTTAGAAAAGAAAGACAATCTTAGCGTCTTAGTGATTTTAGTGGAGCTTGAATCAGACGATGTTTGTCATTTTTCACCTGATTGGACTGATATCCCACCACAGAATGGACCTCATCAGTCATAATCAGCCCCACAGGTTTGAGCTGCACCTTCCTTTTCCTAACCTGAACCAGCATGACTAACCCCATCCTAACCTTAACCACGTAGCTAACAGAAGCTAAGCTCATGAAGGCTAAAATAGACTGACGATAGAAACAGATGACAGCTTTGAGCCACTCGAGGGTGCAGCAGGTACCCAGACTCATACTAACCCAAACCTGTGGGGGGATTAGGACTGATAAGGTCCGCTCTGTGGTGTGATAACAGTCCAATCAGGTGAAAAATGCCAAACACCGTCTGATTCAAGCCTCACTAAAATCACTAAGATGTGAAGATTGTCTTTCTTTTCTCTATTCATGTCATTATGAAATGAATATTTAGGGGTTTTACTGGCCCCTAAAAGTTTGCAGACCCCGTGAGTCGAGCTGTAATATCAGAGGAGTCCGGCCACGAGATGATCATAGCTGGTTGATTAATTGCATCATCAGGCATCGCAACAGTAACAGCAGGTTTTCAATATCAATATCAATATATCTTTATTTTCCCTAATGGGGCAATTAGTTCTGCAACAGAGGAAGGACACACAACAAAGAATACAAATGCGCATGACATAGTAAATTACAATTCCAAGTGCACATTATAGACAATTTTAAGTGCACATTTTAGAAAAAACAAACAAACAAACAAACAAACAAAAAAATTGTCTCTCTCTCTTTTAATTAACTGATGCACCAACAGGAGAAATCGCCAAAATTTAGCTTTTCTGTCGGCGGCATCGTGACTCTTTATGTGAAAGCAGAGCAGTGGCAATCTACTGGATAAAATATTAAAATGAATATTAAATGACTATAATTTTCTGTTAATTAATGGGCTAATTGTCCATCACTGAAGTACAGCACAGTAGCATTTGCATGGTAACAGAGCTGCTTTACACAGGAGGAGAGAGTAAAGACCTGTTTTCATACAGTGAGCTGATGTACCACGGGACCTATTTAATACCATATATCTCACCCTAAAGGAACTATTCAAATGCACAACAATGGACAAATATAATAACCTTAACCCTCCTATTATGTTTGGGGTCTAAATAAATGATTAACATCTTTTTTTTTTTTTTGCTTCATATTTAATGAGTTCTCCTAATGTAATGGGCACTACCGGGTAAACATGAAATTCACCTGATATGTTTTCAATGTCCTGTACACACTTTGTAATGCATCGGTTATAAATAACAAAAATCTGTACTTAGAAATAATATAAAGCCATTAAAACACCAAAAATTTATATTTCTTTCCAATTTTAGGTCAATCAGTGAGATTTTATGGTGATTTGCATATTTTTCCATAGTGGCATAATAGGAATACAGGATGTATAAGTGGGAGTTATGTTTTATTTAAAGGGCTATTTAGGTCGTCAACAAAGAAACATAAAGTACCTGACACATAAATTTTGGTTAATTATAATAATTTAGTGGAGGTTTAAACTGCTGGGGTCAAATTGAGCCCAAACATAAAAGATGTTCATACATTTGAACAGAACAGGAGGGTTAAAATAATAAAACAGTATGGAGAGGAGCCATATTGTAACAGTGTGACCTCACGCTGCAACAGGTGGAGGAAATTAAAATATCAAATATCAATCTTATTTCACAGCGAGGGTCATCGTACTGAGGAAGCTGCCGTGTTTTTATCAGTTTTTATCTTCGGTTTGATGGCAGATCACCACCTCCTGTTCACTCTGTGGACCACAGGTGTGTGTGTGTGTGTGTTTTACAGCCACAGCTGCTTTACCGCGCTACAGTCGGTGCATCGGTGGCTCTCCGGCTGGGTTTGTGTGGAAGAAGAGAGAAAGTCAGGCATGGAGGATGGTCACTGCACAATACAAAGAGAGAATGTGGAACCGGTGGGCAAAAATGTCAAAGCAGCATCAGCAGAGAGGAGAGTCTTGATGCTGCCTGCTCACAATGAAAAAGCTTTGATCAGTGACAAAGATCTCTAAAACAACACAAGGAGAGCCTGTGACTTTATCGCCTCTTCCTCCCTCTCTTCTTTAACCGAACGCCCTGCCAACACACTCGGATTTGTCACGCTCTGTGTCGTGTCAGAGTGTGTGTGTGTGTTGTTATCACCGGTGCGCTGACCGAACATCGGCTGACAGGTTTTTAAGATGCACTGCGCTGGTTAATAATTATATCTGTGAATTTTAGCCCAGTAGTCCCTACAGTCCCTGGATGTGTGTGTGTGTGTGTGTGTGTGTGTGTGTGTGCATAGCGTGACCATGTGTGCATGCAGGCGTCAGCGTCTTTTCACAGCGAGTCAGCCGGTTAGTCATGTCTCAGTGAGTCACAACATGCAGATAAACATTAATCAGTGTGTGTGTGTGTGTGTGTGTGTGTGTGTGTGTGTGTGTTCGGCGAGCCGGCGCCCACGCCCTCTGAGCTCACGACCCCCAGACCGGAGCCGGCGTCTCACTCGGACACCAAACGGGGTTTTTATTCTCCCCTGTCAGAGACCTGAGGCTGACGAACAGCTCCGAGGTGCCGCCTCAGCGCCGCCCCGACACCATCAACATGTCTGGGATTTGAACACGTGACGTCGACCTCTGACCTCGGACACTGTGGGGATCCAGGTTTAACCCCTGATGGTCCGCCAGCGGGCCTCGTGGACTCACCGTCTTTCAGATATTAGGATCATATGAAACTAGACAGCCTGAGGCATCGACTGATGTCAAGTGTGTCGTGCTAAAACTGGCACAGCCATTCCCAGCAGGCTCCCTTGACCTCTGACCTCCAGATGTGTGAATGAAAATGGGTTCTCTGGGCAGCCACGGCTCTCTCCTTTGCAGACACACCCACCTTCTGCTGATCCCATGCAGTTTGGGCCACAAAGCCTGCAGGTTATTGTACAATAGGGTGGCCCATTTTTACATGTCAATTTTCAACTTCATATTTTTTAAGCTCCTAAACCCCTAAATTGGTTGCAACACATGAGAAAACTCTCAATGGGACAACATTTCCCCCTCTCTCATCGACCTTCAAGTTTGGCCACAGACTCAACACAGTCTGTTTTCTCACGTGAATAGGGTAAACATTTTATCCTATAGATATCACCATGAAACTTACTAATTTGATAACTTACAATAAACCAAACAAAAAATGTATTACAAGTTCTTTGAAATTCTTTGCTTACATGAGCAGATTTCAAGTTGAACTTTAAGTTTAGCCAGTTTTCAACACGATCCTTTTCCGCAAGCGCAGTTGCTAAGCAACCATGCTAGCATAACAAGGGGAGATTTGTGTTGGAGCCTCAGATTCCCACAAGCTGTGTTCCAGTTCAGGGTCTGCATCCTTCGAAGTCCGCATGTGAAGGCCAGTTACGTCCCAACTCTGCGTGAAGACCTGTCCCAATTCATCCAAAGTTGCTGCTGCTCAGTCTAAAAAAGTTAACTGAAATGGCGACGGCGGCATCTAAATTCAGATTTCACTATTATAAAATTTTCGGTTTTTACTCATTTGAACATCCAGCACCATATATGCTAAACCAAAACCTCTTTCTTTACTGTTTTGTCTTGTCTGACGGAAAGAAACGTTATCTTTCTGTCTCCGGAGTTTGTTGTCATGGGAACGGCGGTTACGCGACCAGGAAATATTCTGAAGTCTAGACCGTCCCATTTGGTTGACGGGGAGGACGCTTCGTCCGAAGTCCGGGTTAGGGTTAGGATGCAGACCCTGAATTGGGACACAGCTGTAGACTTAACACAGTCTTTTTTCTCACGTGAATAGGGTAAAAAATTCATCCTATGGATATCACCATGAAACTTACTAAGATGATTACTTACAATAAACCAAACAAAAAATGTATTACAAGTTCTTTGAAATTCTTTGTTTACATGAGCAAATTTGAACTTTAAGTTTAGCCAGTTTTCAACACGATCCTTTTCCGCAAGCGCAGTTGCTAAGCAACCATGCTAGCATAACAAGAGGAGATTTGTGTTGGAGCCTCAGATTCCCACAGACTGTCCAACAGTCTGCTGCCAGAAAGTAAGTTAAGCTTTCAGATCTTTAAGTTGAAGTTAATTAAGCCTTTAACTTCTGAATCATTCCCTTCTCTTCCAGGTTTTATAAATATAAATATAACTATATAACTACTTATATCAGGATATTTTGTTAAGTTTTTCTTGAGTTTTCTCTTTTGTGTTCTAACATGTTGGGAATAAATGTCACTGGTTTTCAAGGATTGTTGTTTTTATTCATTCAATTTCACCTTCATTCTCAGGAGAGGATAATGTTTGCTCATGTAAACAAAGAATTTCAAAGAAGAGACTGACGTCTGGTTTTCCAGGTGGACTGATAATAAGGGCGAGTTTCTGACACATTTCCACAACAGAAACGCAAATGCAAACCTCCAAATGTCAGAAGTTTTTGAAACCAAATCAAAGCGTGAAGGTCTTGGTGTCCTAGTGTGGATTTTGACCGGTTTTATCAACTCTCCAGTGGTCAAAAATGGTTTCATTTTTTTTTTTTTTTTTAATCAAATCTGTGTAATCAGGTATCAATACAAAAATTACTCCAAAAACATATGACTCATAAATGAAAATGGAAATGGCCATCACATACTCATTTCACAAGGTTCTACCCCTCATACACTTTACATAAAACCCAATGTTTATTACAGATTTATGAGCTCAGGTTCCCAGCTTTCAGATGATGTTTCTATTTAACATCTACTGTTGACCTTTAATTCCCCCGACCTGCAGTTTGACTTTTGCATTCAGTCAGAACACAGGTTTGCTTTTCCATGACTACGTTTGGGACTACTTTTTAAAACGATCCCAGCACACCCTGATCGTGTGTAACCTTCCGCAGAGAGCGCAGGTCGTGTAACTCGGCCGCACTGAACGCTAAATAAAACCTCGCAGAAATAACAGCTTGCTAAATTGTTTTTGTGGTCGATTTCAAGAGGTACTTGTGCCAAGTTTTCTATTTTTGTGCTATTTTTTTTGGTGTTTACTTCGGTCTCCATGCCAAGGCGAGACCACAAGTCTAACTAAGCAAAACACACACACACACACACACATATATATATATATATATATATATATATATATATATAATGCAGAGATTTGAAGGGCATATACAGACATATATCATGGGTTGTCTCTTATTATGGTAGCCCCAAAATCTGATTTTAAATCGCGTCGGTCGACATATGTTCCAGAATAATCCAATCTGCAGCAAAGTATGTATCTGCCAAAATCAGTAAATAAAAAAAAGGGGAATAAATAAAAGATTAAAGTATCAAACTGAGGTTTCTGTTTTCAAAGAGAATGTGGTTTCTCTCACTGAAGCTTTAAATGATGGGGAATCATCATTTCAGTACAAGCCCGGGCTGAGAAATACCCAAACTGTGTCCTTTAGTTCTGCAGTTAAATCACTTTTTTTGGGCCTCGGCCGTGTGTTTGAGGCGTTGGAAGGTCAGCGGTTTGCAGAGGAATGTGGAGACGTCTGTGCTGTGGGAAGTGAAGGACGCCTTTATTGTCCTGAGGTTTTGTTTGAGCGGCTCCCGGCCGTCAGCGCCTCACCTCCCTCGAGCTGCAGACGCCAGCAAGTAAGACGGCGTCTCCATCCCCCAGCCTGTTCTCTATCAGCGTCCCTGGAGGAATAAAGGCAGCAATTTAGCCCGTTCAGTCGGAGAAATCGGCAAATAACAGATTCTATTCGCCCACGGAGCCGAGCTTTGTGAGGATCTGTGTTTACAGGTGAAGGCACTGAACAGATTTACGGTTTCTAAAGTTTCAAGGACGCCTTTGATAACCAGCCGCTCGACGGGCGCTCGACTTTGTGTTGCAATAAACTAATTTCTCGCCTCTCTAACATGCATTCAGGAGAGAATTGCGTGCAGGACGATGCACACAGATAATAATGTCGTTCTTCCCACGCGGGCAAAATAACCGCAGCGCCGTGCCTCCGTCCAGTTTGGAGGTTTTTTCCATCCAGTGAGACTTTCTGCTTTTTGACATTTCAGAAGGAAATCTCGCACTTTTTACTGAACTGCATTTATCTGACGGGTGGAGATACTGCAGGAGCCGCTTTTCCATGAAAAACAAACAAACAAACAAACAAACAAACATCTAAATACTTCCCTTTTGACTTTTATTGCTCTTAATTGTGGAGTACTTTGTTGATTGATTGATTGATTAACTGATTTCACTGATGATTAATTGACTGATTCAAACTTTCTATCTGTCAGAAAATCTCATGATAACAAACAAACAAAATAAAACATACCAATAGAAATAAAAAGCTTAGAAAATAGAAATAAAGCGCATTATTTACTGCACTGCAAAAAAAAAAAAATCATGTTTTTATCGTCTTTAAAAGTAATTCATTCGCCTCCTCAGCGCTCAAATCTTGTTTTTCTACAAACAAACATCTAAAAACTTCCCTTTTGACTTTTATTGCTCTTAATTGTGAGGCACTTTGTGGATTGATTGATTAACCGACTGACTGATGATTGATTGACTGATTCAAACTTTCCATCTGTCAGATCATCTCACTGACATCAAATGTCAAAAAGCATCACTGACATCATATAAAACTGCAAAGACCAGCAAAATAAAAATACAAATAGTAATAAAAAGGTCATTAAATAGAAATAAAGCGGATTATTCACTGCATTGAAAAAAAATCATGTTAACTTTTTATTGTTTTTACAAGTAATTCAGTCGCCTCCTCAGTGCTCGAATCTTGTTTTTCTTCAAACGAGGTTAAAAAAAAAAAAAAAAAAAAAACTGCCAGTGGGATGAGATAATCCCACTTGTTTCCAGAATTTTCATGAGCCCAGTGGGCTGATCTGCCTCATTCTGCCGTGTTTCTACATGTTTCTACTTGTTCCCGGGAAAATTCCTGACGCGGCACTGGAAGAGGGTGGGATTATCCCGTCCCACCGCTCGAGTTTCTCTCCTCTTTTAAGAAAAAAAACAAGATTGAACACTGAGTACGGGGCTGAGTGACTTGTTAACATGGAGATTTCTGTGTTGCCGTGTGCCGTCGCCGCGCCGCTGCACTCTTTATCGAGAGGCCGGCCGCGTGGCATTGTGTCCGTTCGGGTTGGGCCGCGGAGCAGGACGTCCTGTGTGTGTGTGTGTGTGTGTGTATGTGTGTGTCGGGGATTTAGCGTCTCGCCTCCTCGGCCGCTCGGACGCTCGCGGACCTGAACCCCCCGAGTTCAGCGGCTGAGGGGCTTTATCTGCCTCCGCTCGTCTGCCGGCCGCATCCGACGCGTGACAGGCGGCTTCCGCGGCGTCGACCGCTGTTTACACTGAACTTAACAACAGCCCCAAAAAATCCCTGCAGAAAGCTCTTGGCGGAGCGAGGAAATCCCTTTGGTGTATTGTGGGTAATCTGTTGATGTGGAACCTGAGCTCTGAAGCACCCCGGTGCTCGACAACGGCGGAGAGTGACAGTGACGCTAAGCGGCTTTACTGTAGCTAGCGTCTCCCGCTAACCGTCCCGCCTCGGCTGCGAGACGGCCGCGTGTCGAAACAATCAGCGAGCAGACGGCGTCGCGGCGCTCCCTGCCTTGATACTCGATTAGATTTGTCTGCCTCTTATTTTGGCTCGTCGCCTCTGAATTCAATCCCTTTTTATCTCTGCAGCAGGTGACAGCTTTTACTTTTCTTTTTTTTTTTTTTTTGGCCTTTTGGATCTGGGCTGATGAGCCCGGGGGATGCAGAG
>NC_044003.1:5082315-5124815 GCF_902150065.1 Myripristis murdjan
CCTTTCGCGGCCTCGCAGTTTCGCATATTTTTTTTAGTGCAATTTTCATGCTTTTTTACTATTATTATTATTATTATTTTTACAGCACATTTGAAGAAGTACAAACAAGCCAGAGCAATTATTAACAGATTCAGCCGGGCGTTTCTCCAGCACTCAAATGAAGTGTGGAGAGACATCTGGTCATGCGAGACGAGAGGCCAAAACCAAAAAGTTATTTATGTCTTTGCTCAGATCACCTGTGTAGGTATCCTCCATTACTGATCATTTTAATAATGCTTGTTTTGGGATGATCATGAATGTCATTCAATCGGTTCCCCAAAGACGGCTGCCAGCTGGGCTCCTATACAATGCCAGTTCCACCCAGTTACATCTCTACATTTCTACAGCCTTTCATGCAGCTCCTGATCTACAATTAATCACTCCATTCGATGGGAAGAAATTACTCAAAAATCCCCTCATTCAATGGGGCGGAATTGTGCAATTTTTGCAACCCAGTTTACCCAGATTACAGGAATTACTCCAAAATCCCCATTGAATGGAGTGATTCATTGTAGATCGGGAGCACCAGGGCAGGGTTAGGTTAGGGTTAGGGTTAGGTTGGGGTTAGGGTTAGGGTAATTCCCAAAACCCCATTGAATGGCAAACCCCATTGAATAGCAATATTGAAATATATTAAACTCCCCCGTCTGAAAGAGGGGGCGGGGCGCCCGTTAGAACAGCCAATTTTGGGAGCAATTCGTGCAATTTGGGTCTGGAGGAGCCAATAGAAACCCGTTTCCATTCGATGGGGATTTTGGAGTAATTCCTGTAATCTGGGTAAACTGGGTTGCAAAAATTGCACAATTCCGCCCCATTGAATGAGGAGATTTTTGAGTAATTTCTTCCCATCGAGTGGAGTGATTCATTGTAGATTGAGTGCATGCAGAGGGAGAACCTGAAGAAGGTCCTGACCGGATTGAAACTTTGTCTGCAGTGAAGTCGTAGCTGCATGTCTCAGCGGTGTGCAGGAGTTTTTCTATGTGCCTTCGATACGGCCTGTTTTGAAAATTTCCAATCTTCCTTCCTGATTCTTCCTTATTCCTTCCATGTTCCTTCCTTATTCTGCACTGATCTGAGGATTTGAACTGCTGGCGTTCTGGTCACGACCCAGCTTCCAAAAGCTTGTTGCCCCGTTTGAGCTGCAGCCGGTCGGTGTGTGTGTGTGTGAGTGTGTGTGTGTGTGTGTGTGTGTGTGTGTGTGTGTGTGTTCGTCACCTGCAGCAGAAGCCGGCCGGCCGGCCGTCAGCTCCGGGCCAAGGTCGCTCCAACCTTCAGTGAGCTGAGCAGCCTATTGAAACCAAGACTGCTGAACCCAGCAGCTCACACAGCCACATTCATTTCATAAGCCATTCTCCTCCCATTACAGTTTAACACACACACACACACACACACACACACTTAGACACACATACAGGCATGGATGAACAGACACACACTCTTTCAGACACTTTTTTTGGAGACACACATACGTATAGAAGTGTGTGGGCTCAAGCAGAATGCACACACCTATATGAATGCACACACACACACACACACACACACACACACACACTGCCTGGCCGTTTCAGTTGGCTGGTCTGTAATGATTAGAGAATTTCATTCTAAATTTGCTTCTGACTTCCTGCCTTTGTCAAAGAGCTGCAGTACGCTGCAGCTCAGCGCCATGAAGTGCAGCCACAACGGCTAAAATGGCTTTTATACATGGACACACACACACACACACACACACAAACATACACAGATATACAGTATGCATGCGTACAAAAAAAGAGACACAAAGAGATGACATACTTGAACATACACCAACACACACACACACAAACACAAGTAAACATACATATGTAGGGCATACACTCACACACACACACGCACTCATTTACTGTGTAGGCACACAAACACACTAAAACACACTTGCCTGCACACACACACACACACACACACACACACACACACAAACTTGCACATATATGGTATGTTTACACACATGTAAACATACCTACATAATATATGCAGGCACATGCACAAAGACACACACACAGATGGGACCTGTATGCAGTTGCAGACACACACACACACACACACACACACACACACACACACACACACACACACACACACACACATAAAAACGCAAACACACGTACACATGCACACAGGAACACACAGTGTATAATGCAGTATACATACACACACACACACACACGCACACACACACAAAAGGAAGGTGTTTTTCCTTGTCTGAATTGATCAGTACCGACAGGAGAGAAACACCCAGAATGCAGATGTTGGATCGCTGCGATGGAGGTCGACTGTCCATCAGCTCAAATCGAGCGTGTTGAGACATGTAGATGCTCTTACATCACATTGCATTACATTACATCACATTACATCACATTACATTACATTAGATTACATTACATTACATCACATTACATTACATTACATTACATTGCATTACATTACATTGCATTACATTACATTACATCGCATTACATTGCATTACATTACATTACATTACATTACATTACATCGCATTACATTACATTACATCGCATTGCATTACATTACATTACATTGCATTACATTACATTACATTGCATCGCATTACATTACATTAATTTGAAGTTTGAAGTTTGAAGTTTGAAGTTTATTTCGGCCAAAAGTAGCAACAGAAATACAGAATGCATACTAGCACATTAAATGAACATTACATCACATTACATTACATTACATCGCATTACATTACATTACATTACATTACATCACATTACATTACATTACATTGCATTACATTGCATTACATTACCTTACATTACATTACATTGCATTATATTACATTACATTACATTACATTGCATTACATTACATTACATTTAGCTTACTGACTTAAGTGGCTTGGCCGAGCATGAACACTTTGTGAAACAAACACCCACACAGGGATGTCGGAGCCCCGCTGACACACCAAAGACTTTTTTTTTTTTCACATTTTACAGTTCAGAGTGCTCTTTTTTTTTTTTTTTTTTTAAAGTGATTTGTGGTGCGAGCACCAGGAGAAAGAGGTGAAAACCCCAAACCACCAACTTTACAAGCAGCTGAGCGCCAAAGTCTGCATGTTAGTCAAAAATATTCCTGTGTCCTTTGAATTTTTTTTATGTGTAACGGCACCTGCAGACTGCATTTTGAGCAATATTTTTAATTTATTGCAAGCCACACTGTGCATACCTCATAAACTTGGGCACACCATAAGTTTGATGCATGTAGACTGAACCGGGATCACAGCAACAGGATCTTATGGGCCAGGATGCACGTCAACATAGAAGAAAACATTGTCGGCGTACGTGATCCATCTGTGTCGCTGTGTTCGTAAACAGTGAAGCTCAGAAAGAGTGGAGCCCTCGCAATATCGGCATGAATGTGTAGACGAGGACAGGGAGGAGGAGGAGAACGTGGATCTGCTCGTTTTCTTCTTTGTTGGAATCTCAAACATTTTTTTTGCTTGTTTCACCTTCACCATTGGATTTAACGCCAGTGCCATGTTGATCAGTGTCGTCATCTTATGTCACATTATCACATAAGATGTTGTGACCGTGAAGATGGCCATCTTTGAATCTCTCTCTCATAGCAATGTAGGACCAACATTAGGGAGGGGAAACGAGAGCGGCCAAGAGATGGGACAAAGAACTTCACAAGAACAAGCCCCTCAGTCTCATCTTCAGTATTTGAATATTGTTTTTTTTGTCAAACAAGTGTAAAAAAAATCTGACAAGTGGGATGAGACACTCGTTTCCACTGCTAATCATCCTGTTTCCAGAATTTTCTTGAATCAGTTTTCTTGAAACGAGTGCTATTATCCTGATCCTTTTCAACAGATTTATACTTGTTCCCCGAAAAAAAAAAATCCTCTGGAAAAAATGAAACTGCACTGGAAACAAGTGGGATTATCTCATCCCACTTGGATGTTTTTGTCCTCCACAATCAAAAATTGGGGAAGGGACGATCAAATGGGCTCCATCCATCTGTCCCGGACAATTTATGAAATTGATTTGATCTTCTGCAATGTTGTAAAGCATATTTTAGCCATTTTCACAGGGTATGGAGAGGTTTGGCACACAGTTGGATGTCAGAGGGCCTTATTTTTTATTTTTTTTTTTGCCATCGATTGATGTAAGATGTTTAGTTTTACATATCAGCCTTAAATTGGACCCACATGTGGACAGGAAGTGCAGGAACCACAACTGGAAAGCTTGGCCTGCTTTACAACGTAGACCTGCAGATACTCAGTAAAACACAAGACATGCAAATTCATTCAGAGAGGCCCTCTGTTTATATGGAAGCTATGCAATTTAGGGATTTAATAAAATACATATAATGGTAGAATGGCCTTTTTCAATTTGAGGCATCATCCATGTTCTTCTGATTTTTACATCTGTAGCTTTAAAGCGTTTACTGTAATAACCCAAAATCGGCAGAAAATGAGCTGATTTGCATACGGCACTAAGAGGTTTTTAGGAAAAACAAGATTTGAAGAGTGAATATGAAACCAAATGACTTGTTAAGATGGAGATTATTTTGTGTTTTTTTTGGGAGTGACGTGACCCGGGACTCAGTAAAAGATTGGGGTCGCCTCTTTCAGACATAATTATCACAAACAGGCACACAGGCCAGCATGCCGGCACTCCAAAATTTCACAAATTCTGTCGTTTACCCTCATTTAAAAAGCAAGCATCATTTTCCGAGGGTGTGGAGTTTGCCTGTTAATCATTCAGAATGGGTAAAAGCGGTAAAAAAAAGCAAAAAAAAAAAAGCCACTTAGCCGAGATCAGTGACCTGAGGTGATAATACTGTTCCCTCTGCGCTTCATCCTTCTATAAATTCATGGATTATAATCTTCTGAATTAGACAGCGGGGGAGCGGAGAGACGGAGGGAGAGAGAGGGGCAGTAATAAAAGGTTAATGGAGGGGAGAGAGACACACACAGAGAGAGAGAGAGAGACAGATACGAAAGAGAGAGAGAGACAGCAAAAATAGAGAGAGGGAGCGAGAGAGGGAGTGAGATGGATCAGCCGGCCTCCCAACATGACAGCCTCATCAGACAGCTGTGTGTGTGTGCGTGTGTGTGTGTGTGAGAGAGAGAGAGAGAGCGAGAGAGAGAGACAGAGAGAAAGAGAGAGAGAAGGAGATAGAGAGAAAAGAGACAGAGAGAGAGGGGAAATTGTTCTGTCAGGATCCCGGCCGATGCACTATTATCCTCTGAGGCTCCGACTCTGCCTGTTGTCGCCTGCTCTCTCTCTCTCTCTCTCTCTCTCTCTCTCTCTCTCTCTCTCTCTCTCTCCCCTCTCTCTCTCTGTTCTCATCTGCTCGCCTGTCCAGCTGCCTAATGGAATAGTCCATGCAAATAGGCCGGGTTAATAGAGCGAAGGACAGGAGAGAGGAGAGAGGAGGACGGGGCAGATAACACCCGAAAGCCGAGAGCCTGCAGCCGGAGCCGCCGCCAACAGGAAGTCATACGAAACGCCGCCGGATCCACCAATCAGAGGGAGCGAAACACCGATCTGCGGCCCGGCTAGAGCCAATTAGAAGTGATGTAGGCTGCAAAAACTCTGCCTGAACAGGTCATTTAATCCCGTAGTCACTGCTCAAATCTCGTTTTAATGGGTCGGAGAGCCGGAGAGAGCTTCCCAGTTCCCTAGTTGCAGCAGCGGCATGTAAACAGCTTCTCCAGCTCCGCCAAAATAAGATAAGTTAAGTGATATTAAACTATAAAAGGCGGAAGTGAGTAGAATCTGCCTATGATCACCAAATTCATGAAGGTTGCACACATCTCTCCATGTATTATAAAGTATTTATTCAAGGCTTCACCACCAACATGTGCAGCCTTCATGTTCGCAGTTAATTATCTGAACTTTGGGCTGATGGTTGGCGCCGGGTTTCGGGCGTGCGCTCTAATCTCCCCCTGAATTATCCAGGTGGCCTCCCTCGCCGAGGCGCCAGCTGTATGTGTTCAGCGGCGCTGGCAGGTTGGAGTGTGTTCATGTCAGTGAAGGCAGCGAGCTGAAGATGCAGGTTGGGGTGCGTCTGACGCATGGCAGAATTCAGAAGTCAGAAAAGAACCTCATGGATCTTACATTTTTAAAATACACAATAAAATGCTAATAAAAAACACTGTTTGGTAGTAGTAGAGTCTAATCTGATAGCTGGCTTTTCCATAACATAATGTAACACATTTCTAATTAGTAATGCAGGTAATATGGATTAGCCACCATCATGACTGTGGATGAATTTACTGTTTTTACTCTTAAAGGGGTAAATCATGTCATGTGTGTGGCTCTGAAACTCAGCGGACTAAACCAACCTAAACAACTTGAATACTTTTTTTTTTTTTTTTTGAGCGTGCACAGCAGCAGTTCATGTTTGATTTTTAACCAATAAGATTTGTTTTTTTTTTCCCTCGGTACATTTATTTTGGATTTAGACCCTCTGTGCATGATGGTGGTTTGTGAAAACTGTGGAAATACAAGTTACCTGCAGAGTCTTTAGCCCTTTGAAGCCTGGATGGATGTCAGATTTCTTGTTTAAATGCTTGAAAAAGTGGCATTGGGAAATTAACAAAACGTTACAAGAAAATGACCCAAATGAGCCAAAAGAACTTTGAAAATCAAAAACATGCAAGGAAATGACCTGAAATTAGTTATTAAATTCATTAATATAACTACAAATATGAATAAAGTTTTATGGACATTTTTCCTAGTTTTTAATTATTATTATTATTATTATTATTGAATAATTTTTAAATAAATTTCTATCCCTCTTTGTTCTCCACTTTTCAAGTTACTTTCTTTCTTTCTTTCTTTCCTATATGTTTCTCTGGGTTTATATGTCGTTGGGTTCAGTAACAGGATGTTGCTCACAATCTGAGCAACATCAGCATCACTTCACCTGAAAGGAGCTCCACCAATCAGAGTTCAGGTGTGTGAGTGTGTGAGTGTGTGAGTGTGCGCAGCAGAGCTTTGCGGGCAGGTCTGCTGTTTAATTTGAAAATAATCAGCTCGTTAAATATTCAGATAAACATGAAACTGCATCAAATGATCGTTTATCATAAAATAAATAAATAAATAAATAAAAAATCACAACCGAGGTGATCAGTTCCTCTGTTGGTGATTAAACTGACTCTAATGAACACCTCACTGAACTGAGGGATGGTGGGAAACATGAGAGAGAGAGAGAGAGAGAGAGAGAGAGAGAGGGGGAAAGAAAAGAAAATGGTGACAGACAGAAAGCGAGAAAGATAGAAAGTGACAGTGGGAGACAGTTATTTTTATTTAAGTATTCCTAGTCACAAGTTACCTCATGCCAACAGAGCTTATTAGAACTGAGGGGGAGAGAGAGAGAGAGAGAGAGAGAGAGAGAGAGAGAGAGAGAGAGCGAGAGCGTGTGTGTTGTTAAGTGGAGAGCCAGACTGGGTCGTGTTCTGCTGGCAGAGAAAACAGATTCTCTTCTTACCACAAGACATGCTGTCACACCCCTAATATAGAAGCACTGCTCACACACACACACACACACACACACACACACACACACACACACACACACACACACACATGCACAAGCAAGTGCACACATATATCCAAATACAGACTCCCACACAAGCCAATATACAGAAACACACACTCACACACACACACACACACACACACACACATGCATACAGGCAAACACCCATAGATGCATGCATACACTCATACATATACTTACATGGATTTGGGCTAACCTCTACACACTGATACACATGTGCATGCAGGAACATGTGCATGCACACACACACACATGGACACACACACACACACACACACACACACACACGCAGCAGAAAGCGTGATGCGTCTGAGAATAGCCCCGAGGTCGAGGCAGCAGAAAACCGTCTGCAGGTCAGCCGACACTGACAGACAGCTCCGTGTGTGTGAGTGTGTGTGTGTGTGTGTGTGTGTGTGTGTGTCCACATTAACACCACATTTCCCATCAGCCCTGTTGCTTCCCGTCCCCTCTCCGCCTCTCCATCAGCTGTCACAGGCCAGCAGAAACAGAGGAAGAACAGCGCCCTCTTCCTGTTTCGTGCCGTAAAGCAACACAACAGCTTTCCTGACTGTTATGTAGGGGTAACATCATATTCCTGTAGGGGGCGCTGGCACATCACATTACAAACAACCATTATACCAACCATTATGTTAATCACAAATGATTCGATTTTCAGTGTAATGAGTGTGGTTTTCATTACAGTGAACATGTTTTCCAGGAGAACTTAACGCACCTTATTCTCTTGTGAATGACTGACGGTACTGATGCACGTCACCGCCGAGCCACCAGGGGGCGCAATACTACTGCTTTCTGGTTTATATATTAACCAGAAAGCAGTAGTACAGGCTAGCTACCATGTCACTGCGAAACATCCACTGGTGCCAACAGGGTTCACAAGTCTTGCAAGGTTTTTTTTTTTTTTTTGACGTGAAAATTATTTTAAAAAAAGAAACTGCTTTAGACGACTGGAATTCACTGGAATAGCATAACAGATATTGAAACTTCATTGTTATTTCAGTCATTTTCAAGTTGCAGAAATCAAATACACATATAAATAGACAATATCTTATACACATATTGTTTTTAAAATAATAACTAATATTTCATTTCCTTTCTGTACTGGAAAACCAAAACAAATATATGATATATACAAAAATACACTGACTGAAAAGGTACAGGCTGAAGCCTTAGCTCATTTTGCCAATCCTTCTTACATTAATGAGCTTATGTCAGCTCACTTAAAATAACAAAATAAAGTAAATGAAAGACACAAATGTGTTCATTCACAGTGTTTTATTTTCATTATTTTTTTTTTTTCATTTTCTTTATTACGTTAGTATAATTGTTTGCAAAAGTAATGGGATTACAGAGCTGCATAATATATATTTTTTAAAGAATGTACCAAAGACTATTTAAAACAGCGAAGCAACATACTGCAGTAAAAAAAAAGAAATAAATAAAGGAAAAAAGGAAGGAAGAAAGAAAGAAAGAAAGAAAGAAAGAAAGAAGGAGTGAATATAGTGACATTAATAAAATAATTCTTCTGAATTGCCAAAAGGGAAAAAATAGACTACACTAGATGAGATTGTGTTGGCACAGAGATGAATAATGTGTCATTTAGCAGCATTTAGTGAGAATAATTTCCGATGATGTGAAATAATATCAATAAAAATCATAAATAGATGCCAGTCATGACCTTTCAGAGAGCTAAAGCGCCGCAGCTCCGTCACCAGCGAGCGTCCCTCCTGTGTTACATCCTCAGAGCGCGGCGGCTCATCGCCCAGCGCCGCTCGTCACTGTCATTTCTCTCGACGTGACCTTTCAACCCGCGGTCGTGACCTTTGACCTTCGGCGGCGCCCGGGCGGGCAGGTCGGTTCGCCTCGCGGGGCGGGGCGGAGTTAACAGGCTGACGGCGTCTGACAGCATCGATTTGGCCTCCGGTGACAAGAGGCTTCAACCCCGGAGAGCCCGAGGCCACAGCTCACTACTTCTCTCTAATCAAGTCCACTACTGTCACAAAGTGTGTGTGTGTGTGTGTGTGTGTGTGTGTGTGTGTGAGAGAGAGAGAGAGAGATGAACAGAGCAGAGTGTGCATGCACCGTGTAGTTTTGTGCATTTCATTGTGCATGCAAGTCTTATTTCTCCAACTTTTCAGCAGCTAAGAAACTAAAAAATTCAGAAATAATAATTCGTGCATCTTAAATTTGTCTAAAAGCTTTCATTAACCCACGAGACAGGAGGCTTATTCCATGCATATGGGCTTTTTATGGGACATTTTGGGACAGTTTTCAGACGAGTCAGTGGTATTTTTCGTGCCAGTATTCAAGATCTATTTTTATTGCCTTTTTTAAAATTCAAGTATTCAGTGTGTCACTCGTGTGGCTGTGGAGGAGCCTGGGAAACGGCGTTCACACCGTCCCGAGCTGCAGCCCAGCGCTCCTGCTCACTGTTCAGCGGCACATTAACACATTCATGCCTTTATATATTAAAAAATCATTTGCAAAAAAAGATAACTGCGCAACTGGATGAGTGAATAAAAGAGTCTTTTCATGCGGCTGACACGCCAAATCCATTTTTATCTCAGCACATGTGAGAGAGTGAAAATATGAGATGTGATTTAACGTCTTTAGTTCTCACACCTGGTGGCTACTGTCGATCAAGATGTAGATGTACTAGATGTATTTAAATAGAAAAAATGCAAAAATATATACATAAAGACTATATACAGTAAAAATTATAAACATCTAACAATATGGAATATACAGATGGTAAATATGAAATATACAGATGGTATGAAATATATAAGATGGTTGCAATATTTAAAAACAGAGTGAGTGAATATTAACTGAGATATAAATAATATAAATAATAAATAAACAGTGAAGGTGCTGAGTTGTGGAGGACCACAGAGTTGTGAGTCTCTGTCAGACAGATGTGAGGTGTTGTACAGTGTGATAAATTTGTAAAGTTAAATACAGTTTACAGAGTATAATTTTTTTTTTTTTTTTTTTAAAGAAACTAAAACCACAGTCTACTGTTGTTGACTCCACCAGCAGATTTCCAGTGAAGTTCGGCCGTTCTTCATTCACGTTTTTCACTGGAACTGCGACGTTTTTGACTTTCCAGCAGGAATATATGTTTTTTTTTTTAGTTATAAATAACTAAAATCTGTACTATAAATAACAAAAATCTGTACTTAGAAATAACATAAAGCCATTAAAACACCAAAAATTAATATTTCTTTCCAATTTTAGGTCAATCAGTGAGATTTTATGGTGATTTGCATATTTTTCCATAGTGGTGTAATAGGAATACTGGATGTATAAGTCGGGGTGGGGGAGTTATGTTTCATTTAAAGGGCTATTTAGGTTGTCAACAAAGAAAAATAAAGTACCTGACACATAAACTTTGGTAACACTTCTAATTATAATTATAAATAATAATAAATAAGAGAATAATAATTAAGAATAATAATAATTTTGTGGGGGTTTAAACTGCTGGTGTCAAATTGAGCCCAAACATAAAAGATGTTAGTGAATGTGAACAGAACAGGAGGGTTAAATCACACATTTTGAGTGTTTCAGTAGACGTAGTCCCCTCTCGTATGTAGATCTAAAGTCAGTGCTCTCTGGGATAAATCTGTATGTTGCGTCGCCTACTGTGGCAGTGACGTGTGCAGTTACTTGTAGTTACAGATTTATGAGAATGTCATCTATAATTAGTGAGAGACACTGATGGAGACATTTTATACGCCGGGACGTGAGTCTTCTCAGATTTACACCCAATAAACCGTCTGAGAGGCTCCGGGCCAACAGAAGTGTGTGTGCGCTCCCCTCGTAGCTCATGTTTATGTTAATTGTCAGTTTCAGGGCGGATATCAATAAGGAATTAGCAACGTCTCCCTTTAAAATGAAAGAAACACTATTCCCGAAGCTGAACCTCAACTTCCAACTCAGAAGCTTCCTAGAACTTTTTTTTTTTTTTTTTTTTTCCCATAAACGCTTTTAACCATCAATTGCCAAAACCTGCAAACCTGCTTCTCTCTCCTCGGGGCTGGACTGGACAGGAAATTACTGGGAAAAAATTACTAGTGAAATTTATTTATCAGCTGTGCTTGTAATTTGCCTTTTGGGGGTTTTGCTGCCCAGAGAACAGAGTGTGGTGGCGCCTGAGCAGCTCTCCTGCAGGAGTCAAGAAGCTAAACGCCTCGTTGTTGAGGAATAAGAGCGTTTTTTTTTGTTTTTTTTCATTTTACGACGCCTCTTCTCGTTTTGGATTCGCTGGATTTGTACTAGCGGCCATTTGGTGGCAAACCCGCCTCACCGGCTCCATCTCAGAAAGCTGATGTTACACTGCCGTCAGGTCTGAGTCGCCTCGGTGAAGCTCCACTGTCTCCTCGGACCTCCAGAGTTTCCCTCCAGGAGTGATTTTTTTTTTTTTTTTTTTTTTTTGGGTTTCCACACCCGCCCACGCGCTGTGGAAACTGTTTCTCCAGGGAAAAACAAACCATGCTGACCCGCCGGTTTCTTGAAAAGTCTGATTTTCCGGGCTTCCCAGACATTGGAAGTCAATTTTGTTCTGTCAGTTCAGTGACTTATTAAAAAAAAAATGACATGTCCATAATCTGTAATATGGTCACAAATCCCAAGCTGTTTCCATGGGGACCGTTAAAAAGTTGCATTGGTTGGGTCTTATTAGCTCCACTTGCTTTTTTTTTTTTTTTTTTTTTTTCAATAATCAGAGACCATCTTTCAGGCGTTTTGCTCGGCATGGAGGGAAAAGCCTGAGAGTGAAGTTAGTTTAGTGGTTTTTATTTCTCTTTGCAGGCCCAGTACAATCGAATGTGTTAAATGCCTTGCTCAAAGGCACCGTAAGGCTGAAGTCAGTGACGACACGACACGACGAGCTCGCCTCCGACTGCTCTGATTCCCGGCGACCCTCAGCAGCTCGTTTCTCATTCCCTTTACTGTTTTTTTCCTCCCTCGGCTTTCATTTTTTTTTAAGTCTCCCCCCTCTCTCCCTCGGAGCAGATAAAGGCATGTAAATGAGCAGAGCTGGTGTTCGCCGCTGCGGGAGGAGTGGGCAGATGGCCCCGATAGAGGAAGTGATTGGTGACGCTCAGATAAAAGAGACATTTTGATGCGGCGGGGGGGGAAACTGAACTTGGGCTGATTTCTTTCCCTCTCTTTCCCGCGTTGGAACTCCGCCTCCGTTTACGGCGCCGCAGACTTACGCCGCAACACGTCTGAGCCAAGACAAACCCAAATCACCTGGACCTTGAAGTACTCTAAATGTAAATGCCCGGCCAAAGCTCTACTGTACCGCTTGAATAATAACCAGCATTTCGGGCGTGAGATCTTGAACGCCGCGGCTGTAATTTATGCGCACGACTTTGAGGAAAACGTCTCAGTCAGCGCACATGCGTCGGTAACTATTGTATAAGAAAAAAAAAAAAAAAAACATAATACCCCTGAGGATGTTCTGCACTGTGATTATGGGCTCTCTCCGGTGCTGCAGACTAAACGCATCACTGTACTTATAATCACAGGAAGGAGCGTCCTCAAGGGTGTTAAGGCTCTCACACAATGGTTTTATTGCTCCAGGTGTTAATATCCTCACAGGCAGTGCTGTCGCTATTATCGCCACATTTATTGCTGCGGGGATTATTATTGCTAAAGGTATTATCATTGTAACCGGCATTATTATTGTTACAGGTTGTTATTGTTGCGATTAGTCCGCCATACAGTCGGACGGCTGTGTTTTTTGCGTCTCAGCGTCTCTCGCCTTTGAGCAAGACGCCGAGTGACCTCTGACCTCATTAGTCCAGTGATTTTAGGCCAAAATTGGGGCCAAGCTAGGACAAACTGCAAGAGAAGCAAACTCAGCTGGTTTTGTATCCTCAGTTTGTCCTGAGTGAGGGGAAAAAAAGTCCCAAGGAATCCCATTGGTGGAAAGTTTTGAAAATCACCTCTATATGACCATACAATACCAAAAACACTGTTTTTAACACACAGGGGAAAAGGGTTCAAAATTTTACTTTCAGATATCTCCATATAAATTCACAAGTTGATTACACACACAAAGACAAGAAAAAAAGTCAATTACAAGTTCTTTGAATTATTCTGTTTACACATGCATATCACACATTATCTGATTTGATATGCGCTAATAAGGAATATAAGGAATAAAGGCCAGAACAGAACAGATATTTAAACAGTGGATTAAAAGGTTACCATATATATATATAGTAACCTTTTAATTCACTGTTACCTGTAATTCACTTTCCTCTGTGTGTTAAAAAGGGTGTTTTTTTTGGTATTATATGGTCATATACAGGTGATTTTCAAAACTTTCCACCAATGGGATTCCTTGGGACTTTTTTCCCCTCACTCAGGACAAACTGAGGATACAAAGTCAGTTGAGTTTGCTTCTCTTGCAATTTGTCCTAGGTTTTTTCATAAAATGACTGGACTACATGGGAGGAGGTCAAGCTCAGAGAATAAACTTTTTGATTTGTTTCAAACAAAAAGGAGATCTAAATCATTATTAAAGCCAATATGTTGTGACCACTGAAGGCTTTCATGCTTCGGGCTTTTTTTTTTTTTTTTTCGGTAATCAAAACTAATGAACAGTCATGCATTCCTTAAAATAACTAAAGAGAACACATAATGCTTTTAGTTATTTTCAATGCATTCGTGTTTCAAAATACTTTCAAAATGCAGAACAAGGATAAGGTTCAACCATAAAAACATCAGGGAAATTAATTTCCTGTGAGTTAAATGAAAGTGTTGCAGTGAATGTATGTTTTAAAAGCATTGAAAAGATTTAACATTTAATAGGCATTTTGTTGGTCAAGGCCGTCATAATCGAATCAATTCTGTCAATTCCATGACGAGGTCGGGTCAATTTCAGGTGAAAAACAGGAGCACAGGAGTCAGAGAACGAGTCAAGACCAAACTACAGATCGAGTTGAAGACGAAAACAGGAAATAAACATGGTGCACCGTCTCACCAAATGTATGTTTTAGCAGAGACAGACAATAACAAACACAAATGGATCAGATGGGGGGAAAAAAAGTATTGAAAATTCAAAGTCCAAAAAGATGTCAGAGAAGTGACGTCGAGCCGAGACGTACGACTGCCAGCAGGGATCTGTAAGGGATCATATTATTTAAAAATAATAAAAACTTTATGAAATATATCAAATACCTCTGAATGCTTTGTGCTGTTTCCAAAAAAGACAGTAAGGCAGCAAAGGTGACTCGGCTCCACAGAGGGTTAGTGTATCTATTGTAATGTGGCAGCAGAGTTCGTTTAATCCCCATCCCTGTGCTGCCTAATCCAAATGGAGCGCTGAATAGTCCTGAAGCTAATAGCCTCCCAGGAGCTTCACCATTGGCTCAGCCAGCAGATTAATACAAGGTCTATTCCAAGCCATTTCCACTCTATGGTTCCCTCTGTGTGTGTGTGTGTGTGTGTGTGGGGCTGTGTGTGTGCGTAAGCTTGAATGAAATATTCTGTCGGCCAGCTCAGTACTATCTTTCTCTCTTTGTCGTATTTTTAACCCTTATTTGAACCAAGCAACTTACTGAAAAAATAAAAAAATAAAAAAAAAGACACATTGAAGGACACTACACCAACAGATTACATCTTAAAAGTGTCACTCACACCATTTTTGACCTCTTGAACTGTGATAATCCTTTGCATCCCCCCTTTTAGTAGCGTCAGAGTTAGAAATGATGTTATTTTTATATTGTAGGACAGAGTCATGTCCATGTTGTGTCTCTGCAGCTTCACTGGAGCTCCGCCACTCTGATACTGAGGGAAATATCCAAAGCCAAGATGCTGCTGTTTTATGGCTGCAGAATCACATCAAACCGAAAGGATTTATGTGTCTTGTGCATCATTTTAGGCACGTTTCCCTGGAATTCAGCAGCTCATGTTTGGGATCTTTGGAAACCTCCGGATATCCACTAGAATTTCAAATGAATGATTGAATGAATGAATGAATGAAGGCTTTATTTTGAACATGTAAAAAAAAAAAAAACACAATGCAAAAACAATACAGAGTAGTCGAAACAACAAAACTAATGACGTCACATGTCCAAAAAGGAGTAGAAAGAAGCGCATGTTTATTTAAATCCTACCCCTTCTCCACTACTCGGTAACCACTGTATCAGCTGACTTCCATACAATTTATCCAAATTACATTTTTCAAGCCATATATCCATATACCCATAAACAAACTTGCTATCATATGATTCATGATATGATATCATTTGTGCATTTTTACCCATAGTAAAAATAAATAATGTGAATAAACAAAACAAAACAAAAAAAATAACAGAGCAAAATAGACAACAATGAATAAATAAATAATCTGTGAGAACACCTGGTGATTGTCACAGGCCTTCTTCCTCCCTGTACCCCATGAAAACCATATGTTTGAAAACCATATGTATGTACACGTGGAATAAAGCTCTGTGGGTTTGAACCGAGCTTGAGCACACAGTGTATGTTTGTAACGATGGACCTGCCAGTGCGACCGACGCAGTTGAAGGGGATGATCACCACATTCATTTGCAGAATTTAAGTCAACAAACAAAACTGGCACCGTGGAGATCTGCAGGCTCCACACTGCATTTCCCCTCATTGACCAGCAGGTGGGATTTGAATCAGCCATCTGTTTACCATTAACAAACAAACTCGCCCAGTCAGACAAATGAGTCACAATCGTAGAAGGAAAGTGAGCGAGAACATCGGTAAGCTTGTTAGCACGCTGCTGCACAGTTCTTGTCGTCACTGCAGGAAAATCAACACTATCGCAGCATCAGCGCTCAAAAGTCGTTATTTCTGATTCAGTGCATTGTTGCTTTTTGGTGATGCTGTTGTCATCACCTAAATAACAGCTGCAGGATGATTGTGCTGCGTTCGAGACGTCCCGGGAGCTTCAAAATGCTTTGTTTAAATCTCTCAGCTCCCACCAGGGCGCGTTCAAGACGTCCAACTGGGAAGGCTAAAAAACGACGAACATGACCGCCTACAAGTGAACGCAGCTCCTTATGCATATGATTTCTGCCACTGAAACTAAAATCCAAAGAAGAGTGGGCGAACTGAACAATATCAAGAAGGAAAGAAGCCGCAGAAGGTCATTTTTAGCGTGCTCATTGCTCGCTATAGCCCAAAGCATTACCCTGAAAAACTTCATTTTGTGGTGCACAAAATGAAACGGTGCACCCTTACAGAAAGAAAATATATCTACCAATATATTACATGAAATATATTACAATATATTACATTTAATATATGGAATTATAATAAATTTATATGTTATGTATTTGAAAATGACTTAGCAATACATGGAATAATATATTGGTTTAACATATATAATGCAATATATTTATATATATTGCATTATATATTTTAATATATGGAATAATACATAAGTAATTGCACATTTCAGATATTGCAATTATTGGAACGCATAAAGACTAGCTCCCATATATGGAAATGTATTATCTAATATATCACATAATATTTTCCATTATACTGCGATATATTTTTGTTTCGTAAGAGCAATGGAGTAATTACATAAAATATGACAAATTGTGTGTTTTTCTTTTTACAATATTCACCCAACAGAAGGTTTTTCTCCAGCCCAGCTTGCTGTGCGAGGTTATGCTGGATTTGCTTCATGGACTAAACAGCTAGAGGGCGCTGTTCTTCCTCAACAAACAGACCTAACACCCTCAGGATTTCGGAGCAGGAGGCAGGAGCAGGCCGACGATGAAATTACATCCTCAGTTTGTCACTCTGTGGATTCAAACAGCGAGGTTTCTGGGAAGTGTGGTTTTCATTTAGAGAAACAGGCGCTAACAACCCCAAGCGGCAGGAGATAAGAGGCTTCTAGTTTGTCTGCGGCGCGTCCTCGTTTGTTTGCAGTAAACATACCAGGGATTTGATTTTCCAGCTGTCAAAGCATGAATGAAATATTTCTGCTCAGCGATCCTCTCGGTTCGGACGGCGCCGTGCAGCCGCAGCACTTTGGTGTGTTACCGGCTTCAGATTCTGTAACGTCAACACTTTCCAATCATACAATCCCTCACTTCCTCCTTAATCACTTCTCCTCCTTCTAATCCTTTCTCTCTCCTTCTCCTTCTCCTTCACCTTCTCCTCGCCTCCCTTCCCCCCATCCATTCCACAATCGCTCGCTCCCACAATCCTTCGCCCTCGTTTTCCTCCTTCTCCTTGGTCCTACCCTACCTACCTTTCTCCCTCTCCTCCCTCCATCCCTGTCCCCATTCTCTTTTCCACTTTCCTCTTTTCTTTTTCTTTCTTTTTCTCTTCCTGCAAAAGTGAGAGAGGAGAGGACAGGAGCTGGACCGAGCCTTTCATTCCTCCGTCCTTCCCTCCCACTTCACTTCCCAGCTGTTCGGCTAACTCTCCTCTCCTGCACTCCTCCTCCCTCACTCCTTCCCTTCTCTCTCTCTCCTCCTTCGATCAGTGCTTCCTCCCTCCCTCCTTCAGTGTGAAATTAGTTTCCAAGTGATTTATGAACGACGAGAGGCTTATACAAAGTTTATATCATAATTCTTCATTACTTTACTATTAACTCCCTTGTTCTGTTGTGCATGTGTGCACTTGCAGCCATATGTGTGTGTGTGTGTGTGTGTGTGCTTGTGTGTGTGTGTGAGTGTGCGGTTTAAAAGCACCATATAGTGAATTAATGCTTGATGGATGTCATTAAGGCAATCACCTGAGAATTCATTAGTTCACATTATACGGCTCTATTCTTAAATGTGAAAAGTGTTTGTGTGAGAGAGGCAGACTTTAATGAAACGGCTCACAACAAAGTGAAGGAAAGAATGAATAATGAACCTCCACAAACTCGCCGCCTCCCACACACACACACACACACACACACACACACACAGACACACACACACACAATTTCACCTGCAACTGCTGTAGAAGTGAGTAAACCAAAACAGTTCCAGCAGCCCACACAAGTACAAATGGCATTTAAATGCAGTCGGCCCCTCGTCTCCCACCAGCGAATAACATTCTGCAACCCCAAACAATTATAAAAGCGCGAGAGAGGCTGCAAACTAGATTTCTGCTCATAATAACGTTGCTGAGAGATGTAAAAAGGCTTTAATTGAATAATCCTCGATTCAAATAAACAAACAAATCTTCCCCGTCTCATTCTCTGCCTCCCTCTCGCAGACTATTCAGAGGTTTATATTTCCTGGTGAGCCATTTACGCTGTAACTTATGAGCGTTTTGCCGCTAACGACAGCCAAATGGCCGACACGGCTCCCGTCAAACTCTAAATGTGTAAATCGAAACTCAGTACCCGGCGCGCCGCGATCGATAGCTCGTCCTAAGGACAGGAAGATATTATTTCTCAGCTCACTGTGCATGTGTATGCGCATGTGTGTTTGTGTGTGTGCGTGTGTGTGGATGTGTGGATGTGTGGATCTGCGTGTGTGGGTGTGCGATCACATTATGCCACATGCTGGAGGGCATTTTGAATGCTGCAGGGATGAATACAGTGCAGATGTGAAAAGGAAAATCAATGTCATTTATCCCGGTGTAGGGATCAATTACAGAGTCTTCTGTCGGCCGGTATTTTGTTTGAGCCGCAGGCAGACAGACAGGAGGAGCGGGAGACAGGCAGACAGACTGACAGACACAGCAGCAGGCAGACAGAAACATGTTAAACAGCAGACAGGACAAGACATAACACAGCATCAACACAACCTGCATAACATAAGATAAGATAAGATAAGATAAAATAAGACATACACAACATAACATAACATAATGCAATATAACATAACATAATGCAATATAACAACAAATATATATATATATATATATATATATATATATATTACATAATATTACATTACATAAGATATAATATATAGCATAACATAACATCACATAACATACTATAACAACATAACACAACAGCATCACCACATAACAACATAACATAACGTGACAAAACAGTAAATATATAACATTACATAACATACAATATATAACATAACATCACATAACATACTATAACAACATAACATAACATAACATAATGTGACAAAACAGTAATATATAACATTACATAACATACAATATATGACATAACATCACATAATGTACTATAACAACATAACATAACAGCAAAACAACGTAACATGGTGACATCACATGATTACAGAGGGTCATAACATTGTAACATCATAATGAAAAAACAGCATAACAACCCAGCAATAGGACATAACATAATGACATATCGTGATGATGAAAAAATAATGACGTAGCGCAATTACAGAACAATGACAGCATATCAACACAACAATATAACAATGTAACAATATAACATGACATCATAACACCATAACTTTATAAAGAAAAAAGTCAGTTCCTGCACAAACTGATCACCTCTGTATTGATTTATTATAAAGAATCAACGTTTCTTTCTCAAGGCTCTTTCTCAAGACATATCAGTCACGATGACACACAGTGCTTAGATACAGCCAGTAACTGCAATATCTATTCAAAAACCTTTTAATATTACGAAAAAAAGTTCTATGGTTAGTGGTGTATCATTTATGAGTCATATAGGCCATGGGGTCCTATAACTTTGGATTCACCCACGTACAAATTTATAAATATACAGTATATCCACTCAGTGTCCAGTCTGACAGCAGCTCTGCCATAAATTCTGCCTTTTAACAAAGTTTATAATGTTCAGTTTGTGTTGACATTGTGCAGAATGTGTCACTTTAATTCTGTGTTTATTACTGAGGTTGTTGTTTGCAGAGGTTTTGCACAGGACTACATTATGCTGAGAGGTGTTTCTAATTCTTTGTCCACCATGTTTATATACAACGAGGGAGGACAGAATAGTGGAAACACCTCTCAATAAACTGCAGTCCAGTCCAACAGCAGCACTAACTATGAGCTCAATGCCAAACATAGAAGTGAATGAACACCTCTGTTAGTGTAACAAAGAGAAAAGCTGAGCATTACAGGCAGCAGGAGAGGAAACTTTATGGTACCACAGCTGGATTGGTTTGAATTGGTGGCGCTGATAAAGTGGCCACTGAGTGTATATAAACCTAAAACCTATAAACACAACATAACATAATAATGACATGATATAACACAACACAACCCAACAACATGACAATATCATAACATTTAAATGATCATAATAATAATATGGCAATATAATTATGATGACATAAGCATATACATGTATATTTAGTTCATTCATTCGTTGTCCAAGCTGCTTATCCTAATTAGGGTTGCGGGGAGCTGGAGCCTGTCGCAAGCTCTTCTTTAAACCTTGTTTACCAGCTGGCGGAGCAGACGTGCCGCCACAGTATCTGCAAATCAGCTCACCAAAATCCTCCGTGCAGCAGGGACAGGACAGATGCAAGCCGCCTCTGCTGCAGCCCATTCGTATCTGCTTGTCAACATTTCCCCAGAGAAATGCATTTGCCAAGTCAGAGTACAGTGAGAAAAACAACCCGAATGTTTCCCACCGCCGCCGCCGCCACCGCCGTCGACCCGCTGCACAGGCCAGCCTCGCAGTTTGAGTTCAGCCCGAGCTGCTTGCAGGAAATCTGAAACTCCGCCGCCTCTCTGGAGACGCTTGGCTGAAATTTCCCTAATGACACACAGGAGCACAGAAGTACGCATGTATTCACTTCCAACAAGTGCAGCAGTGACTCTGTCAGAATATTAGAATGACAAACTCCCTCTGTATTGTTAAAGGGAAACTAAAGACCGGAGCTTTCTAATCTGGCTTTGAATTTGGAGTAACGTTGCAGCATCAGTTGTTCAGTTCATTTTCATATTCATCCCTGTGTTTATTTTATTTCCCCGTATGAAAATGTCGCATGTGAAATATGCCGTTTTCACATGTCAACATTTGTATTTTCACGTGACTGGCAATATTCACATGTGAACAAACATTTTCACATGTGACTGGCAATATTCTCATATGAACTAACATTTTCACATGTGACTGGCAATATTCACAAGTGAACAAACATTTTCACATGTGACTGGCAATATTCACATGTGAACTAACATTTTCATGTGACTGGCAATATTCGCATGTGAACAAACATTTTCACATGTGACTGGCAATATTCACATGTGAACTAACATTTTCATGTGACTGGCAATATTCGCATGAACAAATATTTTCACATGTGTGACTGGCAATATTCACATGTGAAATAACATTTTCACATGTGACTGGCAATATTCTCATGTGAACTAACATTTTCACATGTGACTGGCAATATTCACATGTGAACAAACATTTTCAACTGTGATTGGCAATATTCACATGTGAACAAACATTTTCACGTGACTGGCAATATTCACATGTGAACAAACATTTTCACATGTGACTGGCAATATTCATGTGAACAAACATTTTCGCATGTGACTGGCAATATTCGCATGTGAACAAACATTTTCACATGAACATGACTGGCAATATTCACACGTGAACAAACATTTTCACATGTGACTGGCAATATTCACATGTGAAATAACATTTTCACATGTGACAGGCAATATTCGCATGTGAACAAACATTTTCACATGTGACTGGCAATATTTGCATGTGAACAATCATTTTCACATGTGACTGGCAATAATCACACGTGAACAAGCATTTTCACATGTGACTGGCAATATTCACATGTGAACAAACATTGTCACATGTGTCGCCCATGAAGTTTTGTGAGTTAATCTTCTTTAATCAGAGGTTGAAGGCAGCACACATGCAGTGAGTACCTGATGCAAAGATCGGGCATTATGGGTGTAATGTCCCTTTAAAACTTGCCAAAAACAGGTTAGGCAAGGGCTGTTTAGACTCAACTAACTAATAACTTATGTGCTGATTTCATGTTTTTTTAGTCAATAGTCCTCTTTTTCATTATTATTTCTGTTATTGCAGCTGTCATGAATACGCTTTAAAACAACAGCGTTGCTTTTATTTTTCTTTCACACCTTCTCGTCTTTGTCGGCAATGAATAAATAAATAAATAATAAATAAATACTAGAAAGAAAGAAAATGTCAAAGGTCTGTGAGATTGGGTGCGGTTTGGAAAGCAGAGCAAAAGTCTTGTATTAATTACTTGAAACGCTCTTGGCGGGTTGCAAAATTAGCAACTATAGAGCAACTTTGCAGCGTAAGTAGTCAATTTTCAGGTAAAGCAACCAATTTAACTTACTAAATTTAACGCCAAACGGGTGTTTAGGTTTGGTTTGTGGTTTTCCTGCGGATCTGTGGGTAGGATATGGAGAATGAACCCCTGCAGGATATACTTGAATCTTGTGCATTCACTTTTTAATGACTTTAAGCAAAAACAAATGTCATATCTACTGTTTTTTGTGACCGGTTCACTCTGTTCTGTGTATCTACTGCCTCATTGCACCTGTAAACCTCCAACTCGTATGTGTTGTGAGCCAAACAAACAGGTGAAATGTGACTATTTTATCCTCCTGGAATTGAAAATTTGGGTTGTGCTGCCTTTTTTTTCACATTTTATGAACATTTTATGATTTTG
Organism: Myripristis murdjan; assembly: GCF_902150065.1. Lineage (NCBI taxonomy): Eukaryota > Metazoa > Chordata > Actinopteri > Holocentriformes > Holocentridae > Myripristis > Myripristis murdjan. Next base: position 5,105,532 of record NC_044003.1, read on the forward strand.
GGTTCAGCGCTCCCACTGAGGATCACACTGTTGAAGCGCAACCCTCCCTTCAAACACACCATATCTACTGTGTCAGAACAGCTGCTAAAGTGAACAGTAATTAACTCGCAACTTTTAATTTTTTTTCTTTTTTTTAACTTTTAATTAATTCACAAAGTTTCATGTGAAAAGTTGTGCCTGGTGCGGCGCTAAGCTCGGATCGTTCCAGAAGTGGGAGAACAGCCCAGCAGTGTGTGTGTGTGTGTGTGTGTGTGTTGGTTAGTTTTATTATAGCTGCGGTCCCACTGACTGCAACACTAACTCCACCCAGAGAGAGAGAGAGAGAGAGAGAGAGGGAAAGAGGGAGAGAGGGAGAGAGAGAGCTCCACCCTGTAGACTAAACCAAACTTTAGTCATGCTGCTATTTACAGGGTGGCCTACATTCTCTCTCTCTCTCTCTCTCTCTCTCTCTCTCTCTCTCTCTCTCTCTCTCTCTCTCTCGCTCTCCATCCTATTAAGAAAAGTGCCTCTTAACAACTCCCTGTTAACATAATAACTTCCCATTAATGCAATAAACCAATAATGTAATAGCAATTAGCCGTTAATACTGCAACAATCCTGTTAACCTAATACGTTTCCTATTCATGTCATAGGAGTTTACCTTCCATTCATTTAACACATTTTCTCCTGTTGGCATAATAACTTTTACATGATTGGTCATTAAGACTCAACTGTTAGATAGGTAAGCAATTTACAGCGCTCACCAACCTCTCCTGTACATAATCGTCCATTTTTTTTTTTTTAGATTCAGCGCCATATTCAATAAATGAAGTTTGAATGGGTCGTGTGTGTTGCATTTTAGATTCCATGTTCAGTTTTAAAAAGCCTGGAAATCTTTTGCTCATGTAATGAAAACCAACGCTAATGATCTTTACAATAACAGGAGATCTTTATGACGCGAGTGAGACGTGCGTCATATTAACAGGATTATGGTGACATTAGCTGCAAATTGTTATTATGGTAATGATGTTATGGTAATGCTTTGTTAAGTTAATGGGAGGTTATTGCGGCGGCACAGCGGTTTCCAAAACGCTTTTCCAGAGGAGTCGAGGCGGGGCTTCCAGGGGGTCCTCGGCAAAATGACTTTAATATCACTATAATTCAATTCACTGGATGTTATGATTAAAAAAAAATGTATGAGTGACTATTTGTGCATTAGAATCTATTTAAATGTTATATTTTCTTGTATGTCTGCAACCCTGTTTTCAACCTTGTCTTAGTCGGGATGGGATTTCTAATCTTAGTGAACCTTTCCTGAGTGAAGGTTAATTAAAAATAAGAATAAATATTTGCCATGGTTCAAGCAGACATCTAAACAACTTAATACTTAACACAAACGAACATATCTTGTCGTATCAGGATCCGTCAGGGGAAAATGAGTTCAAATGAAAGTCAAGTTTGGGATGCAGAGTCTGACTGAGTTTGAACGCCTGCTTCGGTTTCCATCACCCATAATGCACTTCTGCTACGCTACAACAATGTAAAGCGCAATTTTCCATCACGTGCATGCACGCTGCACAGGTTAATATGAAGGTTAACGAGACCTCTGTAAACATTTCATCGCCACGCCGTCAACAAATTACAGATTTGCTTCTCCCGGCGCTGCGTGATGCTATTTCTGCGTCAAGGTGGAAGAAAAAACAAAAAACAAAAAACAAAAAAACAACGAGCGTCTCTCCTCAGGTGAACACGCAGGTTAGAGCGGGGTCGCCGTACACCGAGGTCGTTAGTGTCGCTAATTTGGCGAATGAGAAGGAGGAGGCAGCCGGCGCCGCCGCCGAGCAGCTGTATCTGTGATCTTTAGCCCGCAGTGAAACGGAGAGATGGGAGATAATTTAAATGTTGAGAGCCGCCGGCGTCAAAAAACTGGTTTCATGTCATGTTAGGGGAGGAAATGCTGCTCTTAGAGAGAGAGAGAGAGAGAGTGTGTGTGTGTGTGTGTGTGTGTGGAGGGAAGGAGATGCTGTGCTCACTCGCTCTGAGTCACAGACAGCCAATTATAAAAACCCACCGGCCACCTCTCTCTCTCTCTCTCTCTCTCTCTCTCTCGCTCTCTCTCCACTCTCTGTCAACCTCTCTCGCCCTCCCCTCTCTTTCTCTCTCTCTCCATCCCTCTCTCATCTCTCTCCGAGTCTGTTTTTATCCCTCTCCTTCTCCTCTCTCTCCATCCTTCTCTCTCTCTCTCATTAGGAAACCTGTTGAGTTAAAAATAGGAGAGAGGAGAAGGGCGGGATGTGAAAGGAAAGGAGGCGAAATAAAGAAGGAAAGGAGAGGAGGATGTGAACGAAGGGGCGAGGAGATAAAGGAGGAGGAGAGGAGGATATGAAAGGGAAGGAGGTGCGATAAGAGGAGGGGAGAGGAGTTAAGAAGACAACAGTGGCGGCTTGGATGAGTCGGCAGGGGAAATGAAAGGAGAGGGCAGATTAGATTCGATTAGGTTTGACTCCATTCATCTCCAAATGGAAATTAAATTTTCACAACGGGTGGTGCATCAGAACAATATTTCACTCCCGTTCAGCAACATTTGTTGTTTCCACTCGCTGCTGTCTCGCTGCTGTTGATCGCGTCAGTTTAATTAATTTTGCTCCTGTTGAAATAAACTGTCGACCGAGCGAGATGTGATTTTTTTTTCCCAGCCGTGTTTAGACTCTAAATACATTTCAGATCAACCAAAGCGGGATTTTTTATCCCCCCCCTCGCGTGTGTGTGTGTGTTTCAGGACTCCTTTTTCTTGTCGTGCAAACTCCTCAACCCTGTCGGTCCTGTTGGGGGGTTCCTCATTACGGATGCACGCTGCGTCGCCGGGCTTTGTTCTAACCCACAGAGCTTCATTTGAAATTCTAGCGGAGATCCCGAGGTTTCCAAAGATCCCAAACGTGAGCTGCTGAATCCCAGGGAAACACGTCCGAAATGATGCACGAGACATGAGGATGTTTTCTGTTTGATGTGATTCTGCAGCCGTAAAACAACGACACCTTGGCTTTGAGTGTGTCCCTCAGGATCAGAGGGACGGAGACAAAACATGGATGCATGACTCTGTCCTGCAATATGGGGAAAAGAAAAAAGTTTTTTCTAACTTTGATGCTACTGAAAAAATTGGGGGGGTGCACTGAAGGGTGGAGGGTACAAAACAATAAACACTTTTTGAACAGAAATTTTGCTCTCCTTTCCTTTTGGGCAGCAAATTTCTCAGTGACTCTCTGATTGAAGTCTGCTGAAGTTGATACGGTTGAAGTTGATACGGTAACCAACTTACTCTAAAATGTGGATGGATCTTCTCAGTTTATCCTTTCAAACAGTGTATAGCCTTACTTTTGATGGCCAGCAATCCACTGACTGTACTGCTGTGAATTTAACGTTAGTTAAACAGAATTGATCTCTCGTTTCCACACCCCATAATCTTGTGATAGTGATGTGACTTTCCTTAAAGTCTTTGTGGAGGACAGCTGGCTCTTTAGCGGCTGCCATTGCTGTTTACATTCATGCCGGCCGGTGTTGTGTGGCTCACGTTCGTTTAAATAACCCGGGGCCCTGCTTGGTCGCGTTGTACTTTGGAGTTCATAAAGTGAGAAGTAAATGTTGGATATACTTAAAATGTGGATGAATCTTCACAGCGTCGCCTTTTAAACGGTGTATTCCATGTCTTCGTAGCCTTACCAGGCGTTTTACAATAATCCAGCGGTAAAGATAGGCTGCTACCACTGCTGTTTACCATCGGATGGACCCGTTTGGACCCGGAAGTGATTTATGACGTAGCACTAGCCACCCCTATTCTTTTCAAGGTTGAGACGCACCTCTCAGCTTCCGCCGTGGTCATGGGTGTGGTGATGATGATCTTTAGGAGAGTGACAGTTTCTAGATTATTCTCCACAAACACCTGGAATAGGTCCACAGCACCAAAACAGGAACTGAACTCATCGCATCATCGCATCCAGCTAGCCAGCTGCTGTTGGATTATTAAGTCTGGTCGGTCCGGTTCAAGCTCTTTTATCTGATTTTTTTATCCACCAGCGAACGCCTCATGAAAGGATATTTCTGTAAGGAAATTACAGAATTTTCTCTCGTTCCCGTTATTTCAGCTGAAGCCGCCGTTGTCTCCTCCTGACCTGAACACGCCCGCCGCTTGCATCAGTTTACGGACTGTGATTGACAGGTGTCGTGAGATCAAATCAGACTGGATGAAGAATGACATTAAAAATGCTGATTCGCCAGGAACGCAGAGAGCTGCGCCCGGAGGAGAATCTTTAAGTGACCAATTAGAGAGCAGCATGAAGTCAGGTGGAGGTCAAAAGCTGAAGAACATACATACACACTCATTTGGCCGGCGTCCCTCGCCCTTGAAACGTATGTATTTACACACACAAAAATGACCAAATAAAACCAATATTTAACGAATGCTGAAAAATCATCCGCCAGACACATTGTATAAGTGAGCAGCTTTAATTTCATAATTATTTTTGTATCATGTAGGTAATTTATGTTTACTGTGTTTACTTTTTCCTGCATTTTTGATGGGGGCGGCGCCCTAGCACCCCCTATTGACAAACCGCCGCTGCTACTGACGGGGAAATTTTGACAGTTTGGAGCAAATCTGATCTCTGCCTCTCAACAGAAACCACAAAGGTAACAAACAGGGAAAATATAAATACTTAAATACAAATGAGGTGTGGTTTGGTCACTAATTCTCAGTTAAGTATTGCAATAACCCTTAGTAAACCCTTAGTAAAGGTAAAGCAAAGATTAAGGAAACATAACATTAGATTAAATTTGAACACTTAACATTTGGACATTTTTCTCGCCAAATTTTACAAGTCATCACTGATATGTTATGCATCTGCTCATTGCGACACTGTTTTCAAAATATGCCACCTAATATTGAGTGAAATATTCAAAACGTCACTATATCAAATGGAAAATACCGAGTTGCATTATGCTTTATTTTAGATGTATATCTTAGGAAACTAGAATTTAAAATAAAGTAAAGCTCGGCTGCACAGCATGCACCGAGACCCGAAGAGGTTTAATCAGATAAAAAACTGGCAAGGGAAGGTCCGCCGGTGATGCATTCGAGTCCATCGCCGAGCCTCCGACAAAAAAAAAAAAAAAAACTCATCCAATCCCCTGCCCTTAACGTGCGCTCGGTGCAGAAACCTTCCCCGAGCAAATAAAGGTGTGAGCGCGTCTGGATGCAGATCAATAAAACCTCCACACAGCTCATATCGCCGGCCCACATCCCACAGAGCGGTCAGGCCTCGCCGCTGCTCTTTTCCTCCGCCAAAATAACACACACACACTCACACACACACACACACACACACACTCACACACCACCTCAAAGTGTGTGTGTGCGTGCCAATACGTGCTCTTTTCCTCAGCCAAAACAGGGCAGGATTCCCTCGGTGCCTTCGGTCTATGTGTGTGTGTGTGTCTGCATGTATTTTGTTGTGTGTGTGTGTGTGTGTGTGTGTGTGTGTGTGTGTTGGTGGTTTGGCCGGCTGACTGATGAACTGGCAGATCGTCCTCGACTTGCTGACTGGGCGATTTCCAGGCGTCATGTGGAGGGCAGAGTGCCGGGTTATCCGATGAAATCGATGCAGTTAATTAGCGGCCGGGGTTAAGGCGGCCCGGCCCGGCGGCGGCGGCGGCGGCGGGGCGGTGGGCGTTAACGAGCTCGGTGTGATGCAGCTGCTGTTTGGGTGGCCGAGGCTTAGATTAGGGTTTAGGCAGATGTGAGGTTTTGAAGGCCAGACGGCGTTCAGGCGTTTGGACTGAAGCTGACATTCAGAGTTTCTCTGCATTGCTCTGTCCGAATATTTGGGATAAATCAGTTTGGAATCAGGTGGGATTAGCAGGAAACAGGTGGGATTATCTGTTTTGAGAGAAAACAAGATTTTAACGGTGAACATGAGAACGGGGCTGACCTGCAGGGTCATCATATCCACATTACTAAAGACGTTTTATCAAAGATCCTTTGTGTGTAAATATTTTATGCAAACACTCACGCCTGCACATATCAGCACAATATCCATATTGACATATTTGGCCAAAGATATCCTGATATTTGGTTTTGTAAATATGCCCGAGCTGAGACTAAATGACATGTTGAGATGGAGATTTTTTTTTTTTTTTTTTTTTTTTTTTTACAGTGTAATCTGATTAGGTCAGGTCTTTGACGACACTACTTGTCATGTAAATGGATTTTATTGGATTTTCATAACCAGACTAACACAATCCAGGCAACGCAGCCACATTTCTGCTTGTTTTTTCATGGCACTGGGTTGTGTACCACTGAAACAATTGGTCGATTAATCGATTAATTGACTGACAGACAATTGATGTGTTACAGTTTCAGCATCTGATTAATTAACTGCAGTCATTTATCAAGTAAAAATACAGAGAATTTGCTGGTTTAGTCACATGGTTTACTTGGTTTTCTATATTTTATGTTGTTACAAAATAAAAAGTTTTTTTTAGGGAACAATTTGAAGACATCACATCGGGCTCTGATAACTTTCCATAACATTTGTCATTATTTTTTTACATCTGACAGACAAAATAAGCAATCGGGTAGTAGAACAAAATAATGGCTTAGACGAAACTGATTAAAATAATGAAAATAATTTTGGAAAATACATGTGCGTGCATCAAAATAAAGACGACATTTCCCATAAACCCTGCTGCTTTTTTTTTTTTAGTAGATAGAAGATAATCAGGTTGGAGGTGTTTTGTTTGGTGACCTTTCTGAAGAACAGCGCCCTCTTCCTGTTTTGTCCAGCAGTTCTCAAAACACAAAATGCAGCGTGGATGTCAGTGTAGGCAACAGTTTTGTTTCTTTACAGTAATAATCTTTTAAATTGACTGTGGTAATGGTTTGTTATTATTAAAATCCAGTACATAGCACTATTAAATTCTATTCTATTCTATTTTCATGCCAGAAGAATCCGTAAAGTTACATGTATTCAGAGTTTCCCTGTGAGGATATTTACGCCGTCACAGACACTGAAACTCTGCTGTGATGGGATTCCTGCACGCGGGCCAGAGCGAGGCGGCTCTTCTCTCTCTGCAGCTTTTCCAGACTTTACACCTCAGACGCTGCTGAGTGAAATCCTCCCACGCCAAAACCGGAAGGGTTTCTCTCACTCGAGACATCTGAAATCAAAATTAATAATAATAATAATAATGAATAAGAGCCACATTGTCTGTCAGTGTGTGTCTGCTGCAGTGCCTTTGAGCAAGACACCAGCACAAACCGACCTCAGCAGTTTTGCGCTGAGGCTCGTCCACGCCTCACACGGTCACTGCAGGTGCTGGGTTTGGGTTTGGCACATCCAGCACTTTTATCTTGGCCAATGCTCCCTCAAAAAAAAAAAGAAGAGATTATTTAATCCGGTACGCTCACTGAGATTACACAGAGGTTTAATTTTTAAAAAACTGACAATGTAAGGTTTTGCGTCTTGTCTTGCGGGGCAGCATGACTCAGGAGGTAAAGCAGTCGCCTGGTAATCGGAGGGTCCCTGGTTTGATCCCCGGCTCCTCCAGAGAGCGTGCCGAAGTGTCCATGAGCAAGACACTGAACCCCTATCCTGATGGGCGGCTCGGCACTTTGCATGGCAGCCTCATCAGTGAAGTCATTTGGGTGTTCGACTAGAAAAGCACTATAGAACTACAGTCCATTTACAGTCAAATTTTAGCTTTAGCCTTGAATGGTCAGACCAACTCACAAATGCTAATTAGCAGCGTTTGGGCTATAACACTTTACATTCGTCTGTAATGCAGTGAGGTAACACGCTACTGTTCCTAAATTCAGTGAAAACATTACAGCCACAAATCAAATACTTGTGGCGTTACTTGCGTCACATAAGTTCTTCAGTTTTCTACAAAAACAGTCTGACGTGTCTTCATGCTCCTGCAGCAGTCGCCTGACCTCTGACCTCTGACCTCTGGCCAGTCGTCGCCTCACTTTGGCCAGAGCTCATGTGGGAGAAAGGACAAAATGGCCGAGCGGTCTGCAGCCTCTGAGGGTGGAGACGTGCACGATACTGAGAGTTTGTTGGGTGAAAGCAGAAGAAAGTGCCAAAACAAACACAACATCAGACAGGCTGCTGTTACTTTATTAAAGAGCTTAAAATAAATATCTGATGTGTGTCCTTCATATCAGGATGGGGATTAGTGCCGATACGTGGACAGATGTAAGGTTTAACGTCATGTTGACTGGCAGCTTTGTGACACTGCAGAGTGAAGCCTGAGAGAAATGACTCTCCACAGGGATCAGCCACATAAGGATTCAAGGATTCAAGGACTCAAGGAACTTCATTGTCATACCAGCTCACATTTACATGCTAGTGGTACAAAATTAGCACTCAGGTCCCGGTGTAAGCCTAAATAAATAAATAAATAAATAAATAAAGCAAGGTAAAAAAAGAAGTGTAAATATAGAATATTAGGTATATAAGTATAAACAGTATATATAAACAATATGTTTGAATATACACAGTATGTATAACTGTAAACAGTATATATAAATAAATATAAACAGCGTATGTAAATATAAATAGTATATATATATAATAAATATCAATAAACAGCCTATGTATATAAGTAGTATATGTATAATAAATATAAAATATCTATATAAACAATAAATATAAAAATATAAAGAAAAATATAAACAGCCTATATAAATATAAACAGTATATATATATATATATATATATATATATAGGCTGTTTATATTTTTCTTATGTAATGCATTCCTTTTTAAAAGAGTAACGACCTCTGCACTGCTAATCAGTCTTGAACCTCTCAGTTCATTTTTCATTTCTAAGGGCTGTTATGAACTGTCGCACACCAAAATATATACACATTATCATTTTTTTATTAAAAAAAGTCATTTATTTATTTATTTTTCTCAACTTTCTTTTTCTTTCTTCTTCTTTTTCTTTTAACCTGAACAATGATTTGTCGTTTTTGAGTCACACAGCCTGTATGAAGGGACGGGACTTGAAAAGCTTCCGGCTTCTTCCTACAACCTTTTGAACATGAACTGTATTATTCAACTGACAATCAATCAATTTAGCTTTTATTTGCTCATATTGTTCACATATCAGACTTCTGTTTATTTATCCCTGTCTTTTTTTTTTTTTTTAACATGTTCAATAAAGTGTAATAAAATAAATAAATAAAAAAAATGCCCCTGAATGCAGTTGGACAGCCAGTCCGAGCTGCCAGATGTTTGTTGACAAAAACGCCTGAAAATGCCTCCGTGGGTCATCTTATCAAACCCGGCCCGCATTAGATAAGCAGCTGTGAATGTCCTGACCGGGCCGGGTCAGATGGAAATCTGTCTGAACCGGAGGCGGCGGCGGCGGCGGCGGTGGTGGGAGGGGGGGGGGGGGGGGGGGGGGGGGGGGGGGGGGGGGGGGGGGTCGGCGGCGGCAGACCAATCCGCTGGAGCAAATAAACCACGAGCTCACCGGGCTTCGCAAAAACTCTGCAGCATTTTGAAGAAGAGAGAGACGAACGGCGACATGGACTTTTTGAAGCTGTTGTGACACAAACACTTTCCTGCTCCGTGAAATATGAATAAGAAGTGAAGCAGTGAGCTGACAGTCAGTGGGAAAGTCTTTCTCTCGGTGTAATTAGCCCCTTGTTGTTGTTTCCCGCGCGGCTCGGCCTCCTCCTCCTGTCAGCGGCAAACTCCTAATATCTGCTGATGGCTGCTGTGTTTATATTTCATGTGTGGGTGTGAAATTTTTAATACGTGCTATTGAGCGTGTCAGGAAGCGTTTTCCGCCCGCTTGCCCGTCCGACGGCTCACACACACACTCACACACACACACACTTAGACACACACACACTTACACAATAAGCCGGGAATAAAGAATGAGACTTCATCCTGTCGTTTTACAGTTTACACTTCATCCTGTGGATCCACTCAGTCTGTCTGTCTGCTGCATCTGTTTAGCTGTCAGATGTACCTCTGACTGATCTGTGTGTGTGTGTGTGTGTGTGTGTGTGTCGGTGTGTGTGTGTGTCGGTTATTTAACTTGATGAAGAGGTGTGTGTCCAGGCTGTATTGCCTCGGACAGCTGTGTTGCTCCGAGCATCACAGTCGTCACGCACCATCTGGCGCAAAATGCACACACACACACACACACACACACACACACACACAACACAAGCGCGCACGCATAACATACACATACACACATGCCTGCACACACACACACACATACACACACTCATCATGTGATTTAAGCAAACAGGGACCTCAGATAGCTCACACCGGCTCTCTATTTGTATCCCTCTCACTCTCGTTCCCAAACCCCTTCTGTCTCTCTCATGTACACACTTGCCATTTAAGTGAGTGTGTGTGTGTGTGTGTGTGTGAGAGAGAGAGTATGTGTGTGTGTGTGTGTGTATGTTTGTGCAGGAGGAGTGTGTTTTAATTAGCCTGTATGCCTCTCTAACGGCTGCTCCTAAACACCAATATAGCTCCCAGGAGACGCTCTGACAGGTGCCAGTGTGTGTGTGTGTGTGTATGTGTGTGTGTGTGTGTATGTGCCAGTGTGTGTGTGTGTGTGTGTGTGTGTGTGTATGTCAAGGGGAGGTTGTCCGAGCGTATCTCTATGTGTGTATCTGCATGTGTGTGTGTGTGTAGTGTGTCACAAACAATAAAGAGCGAAAGCCCAGAAAGAGGCACTAATAGGTCCGCAGGGACTGCAGTGTGTATGTGTTTGTCTGTGTGTGTGTGTGTTTGTGTGTGTGTGTGTGTGTGTTTGTGTTTTATGCCTGTTGAGCTCCCTAACCGTTTTGCTCTGACCAGGCTGTCTGAGACTGTGTCTGGCTTATTAACTGACTCAGTAATTGGGTTTTTCTCCCAGTCAGTGTTCGCAGTAACTAGTTAACAAGTTATCGAGTCATATTATTACTTCTCTGAGTTACAGTGTCATGTAATAGGTTACTGTTGAAGAATGGAGTCATTAAAGCTATTTAAAGCTACTGTTGGAAGTAGCTGCAGTGTGTGTCACAGTTAGCCTGTGTGAATTTAATCAGAAGATACTAATAAAAAAAAAAAAAAAAAAACGAGAAGTGAGAAAAGGTATTTAGAAAATGAGAATTGGGGGGAAAGGCTTGTGCAATTGGGTCATTCCATGTCATTTCACCAAATTTTCAGGACATCCCACGCACTTGGGTCTCAAAAAATTCAGAAAAACTCACCAGTTGTTTTGTTCCTTATGTATCCAACAGGCACACTGTAAAATTTTAGTTTGCTCGGATGGATACTTTTTGAGATATGGCCAATTTAGTGAGGGGAGTATGTCGATTTTGGTGCGTCCTTATTTTTCCTCCATTTTCAGGTGTCAGTATCTCAGGAACTACACCACATAGGAAACTGAAATTTGGTACGATAATACACCTCCACCTACTCTCTCAGAATATACAAAAACATCTGTCATACATCATAACTGGTAGGCATGACAGCCCCTCAAAAATGGAAAAAAAATTACGCGGGTTTTGTGGTCGATCATGTTTGGGCCTTCAGAAAACAACTTTGTATTTGCCACAGCTTCTTGATGTTTTCAGAGCTTTGAGATACATACATGGACTGTTCAAAGCATTAATGGTTAGTCAGATATATGCATCGGTTTCTGGATGGCAGCTTCTCCAAATCCCCAAAAAAGTTTTCATGTCACATTTTCATTGGCCCATAACTGCATGTGGGAATGTCTTAAAAAATCTGATCTCTGCTTTAATTTAAAGTTCAAAGCTGGCTCTTTCTTGGGATATAAAACAATTTTTCTTCATGCAAGTTCTACATTTTTATTTTTGATCCCAAATATGGGGCTTTCACCAATTTCACCACTTGCGAATATTGAAATTCCTCAATATTAGACCATTGTAGCTTGCTTCTGTGTCTTATATTCATTTATTTTTTATTATTTGTTCATTATTAACCTAAAATATAATGACCATGGCATCAGAAATGCATTTATTTGTCAAAACATCAACATTTTCATGAACTTTTTACCAAATCTCTGCACATTCATGCAGTTCATCCAATTGCCATTTGATGTATGTCTATCTACCTATCAATCTATCTATCTGCGAAGTGACAACTAGGTGAGTGTGATGCAGAGATTCTGATTGGATCTCAGAGATGCCAGCAGAAAGGCAGGCAAGCTGATTGGCTTTCTCTGAGGCGGCCTTAGATGGACGTGAAGAAAGAAAAAAAAAAGGGACTAGAGAGAGAATTATGAATTGTGAACAGGGCGGATGGTGACAGGCTGAGCGATGCAAGTCAGGATTCAAGATTCAAGAACTTTATTTGCCATTTGTGCATACACACATAGGAACTCTTGTGAGGTCATTCAAAGAGTCAAGTTAAAAAGATACAAGAAAGACATAAATCTATAAAAACACATACTTCTATAAAAATAAAGTGCATAAAACCCAATATAAAAAGGGGGAGAGTCCTGACTGAACTTATGTTTAAAGGAAGACGCCAACATTTTAGGCAAAATATTGTTTTTTCAAACGTTCCCAGACTGAGACAAGGTGTTTGATACCGTTTTCTCCTCTGTACGTCCTGTAGTTCGGTTCCTATGATTAGCATTTTGTGTTAGCTTAGCATAAAGACTTGAAGTCTATAGGAGTCGTTAGCCTGGTTCCGTCAAAGTGAAGCTGTTTTCGAAGATCATTTGTGTCGGCTCTTCCTTTACCTCCAGCGGTGTGCAGATCACTGTGACAGACCGAAGGATAAATGTGTCCAGCAGTTACAGTCTCACCATCTAACTTCTGAATCAACTCTCATTTTAAAAAAATTCCAAGATATATTCCTTTGAAACCATATTTCAAAGAATTTTCAGCGACTGAAATAAAAAAAACAAAGCTTCTGTGAAAGGAGATACTTCATTAGCAGTGAGGATTAAAAAGTGCTGCCGTTATTCATCCTCAGGGTTAGAAGCTGCAATGAGTTTCTTTTCCATTAATTATTCCTGTTCATTATGTTGCTGAAGTGCCGACTTCAAGATGCTTCGGCTTAAGTGATGGTCGGTATTTAATTTAATTTTTGTTATTGTTTTTACAAGCAGGCCTCAAGATAATTGAGCCTGCAAATCAGTCTTTTATTTTTAAGAGTTTCCACTGGAAAGTTCAGGCACTGGGATACTGGGGTGCTGATGTCTTAATATTTAAAGCTATTTTTTTAAAAATAAGAGAATTAAGAGATTGTGTCTGTATCCCTCATTTTCAAATGCCCACAACTTCTTTGACTTATCAGCCTAACTTTCCATTGGTTCAATTAACATCGCAGTCAACGATTATTCCTTCTTTCGAGGTATTTTGTTTCGTGTTTTCTTTCCTCATTTGTTGTGTTTGTGTTTCCAATGATTGAAAAAACTGATCATTCTTATTTGATAATTTCACAGCGGCTGAGATGGTTTTAGGCCTTCTGCTTGTTCTTCCCCAGTTTTTGGGTTGATGCTGGTGTTACAATGTAAGACCAACATATAACAGAGTATATATAAGTACTGATAAGTATGACGTTACATTTTGAAAGTACCTTCCCCAACATTGTTCCTCACAGGGCTGCTAACTGCTTTCTGAAATGCCATGTGAACAAAAACCAGATTCCTGTCAACAGATTAAGGGATTAAGAGGAACCCGGTCAGCACAGGTAGATTTGTGCTGGAGAAACCCGACCACTGAGCCATGTAAACCCTTACTGGGATTTCTGAAGGGCTTTTTACATTTGCACATTTGCAAGAAAAGAAATCAGATGAGGAAACTGAAAGGATGAACATATTAAACACACACTTTACAATGCTAGGTAGTTGGAGAAAGCTAAATAACTTAACATCACTGCTGTTGATGAAAAAACACAGCCTGGTCTCAAGGCAGTTTGATATATAATAATGAAATATGATCTACATTTTTTTGTGACAGTCAGCATGGCTTTCACAGTAATGTGTAACAACTGGAAGTATGTTTTTTTGCCTATACCACAAACCGTGTGATACTATAAAGAAGGAGAAAGCCCACATTAGGAGATAGGTGGGCTGGTGGACGGGTCACCATGACTTTCCCTTGGAAGATCCGAGTTTGATTCCCTAGTCAGTTGTTCGTTTGGCATTACATTACATGATGTTTCATGAGGTCATGGTTAAGGTTGGCAAAAGGTCCCTGATCATGGTTAACAATGCTGGTTGACAATGTGCACAAAAAAAGGGTAATTCTTGTCCATGAATGCAAATCTATTGCACGAATTGCTGCGAAACTGGGTTAAAATGTAAGGAAATGAAAGATATAACCACATCGCTGACCTGCTCCAAGTAAAGGCTCATTTACACTCCCTTTAAGTACAAAATAAATCTGTTTCAAACGATGTAACCGTCGCTGCCCACATGCTTCCATGTGTGCTTCATGTCGGCATGGATGTTAAGCAGTAAATCCACTAGAGGGCGGCGCAGAGTCAAAAATCTCTGGCAACAACAAACGTGGCGGCGGTGGAGGAGGTTGTAATGATTGCGTTGTAGACGGCGATAGTCCGTGAGGTCATTAAACACATCATGAAAAGAAGACGGCGAATTCTGTCTTTAGTATCACCAATGAGAGGAATTTCGTCCTCATGCCTTGCTCATGGACCGGTCTCGCTTGAACTCGGCTACGCTGCCCTCATGATATTGCTCCGTTTCGTCCATATCAGTAAGTTTCCTGAAAACGACATGAATGCAGATTACAGACAGAGGACTTCATCCATATTTAACGGTTAGTATAAATAAGCCGAAACACAACACATGTAAGCACATTATCAGATTCCCTGCTAACTGGCTGCTTGAGAGCACGTAAACATAGGCAGCGACTGAATGGCTGATTTAATATCTGTCAGACTGACTGCCTGGTTTACTGACTGGCCGGCTTAATGATTTACTGGCAGAACCAAAACACAGAGCTTTGACACAAACATCTGAGGTTTTTTTTAATTAGACTGATCAGAGCAGGAAGCCCAGAGGCTGCGACGTTCATTATTCCACAAGAAAAGCGCTTTTATCGCCCAGATTAACTGCATCAAGATACATTTGCATATTAGAAATATGTATATTTTTTAAAGTTCCATAAATCATCTGCAGCCTCGGGTCGGGAGCGGCTGCTCTCAGACTGCGGAACAACACAGATAACGCTGCAGCGGCTCAGCGGTGCGGTGGCAAACTGTATATCTTCCTTTTGGATGGTTTTATCACATTACACTGATGTCTGCTGTGTGTGATGGGCTGGTGGCTTGTCCAGGGTGTTTCCTGCCGCCCGGTGCATGATGGGATACACTCCATCTCCCTGTGACTCTGATTAGGAAGAAGTAGGTATGGAAAAAAAAAAAAGAATGGATGGATGTTTATCATGTCTTTGCCCTCACAATTTGAGTTTTTGACCTCCTTTTAGTTTTTGTTTGGTTGTGTAGTCCAGTCATTTTATGAAAAAACCTAGGACAAATTTCAAGAGAAGCAAACTCAACTGATTTTGTATCCTCAGTTTGTCCTGAGTGAGGGAAAAAAAAGTCCCAAGGAATCCCATTGGTGGAAAGTTTTGAAAATCACCTCTATATGACCATATGATACCAAAAAACACCCTTTTTAACACACAGGGGAAAGGAGTTCAAAATTTTACTTTCAGATATCACAATAAAAATTCACAAGTTGATTACACACACAAAGACAAGAAAAAAAGTCAATTACAAGTTCTTTGAATTATTCTGTTTACACATGCATATCACACATTATCTGATTTGATATGCGCTAATAAGGAATATAAGGAATAAATGCCAGAACAGATATTTAAACAGTGAATTAAAAGGTTACTATATAACAGTGAATTATATACTGTTATATAGATTACATAGTAACCTTTTAATTCAAGGTTACTATATATATAGTAATCTTGAATTAAAAGGTATATATATAGTAACCTTGAACTAAAAGGTTACTATATAACAGTGAATTAAAAGGTTACTATATATATAGTAACCTTTCAATTCACTGTTTAAATATCTGTTCTGGCTTTTCTTCCTGATATTCCTTATTAGCGCATATCAAATCAGATAATGGACCTAACATTTGGCCTAAAATCACTGGCCTAGTGATGTTGATGATCTCGGATTGAAGCTTTTTCTGCAGGTGCACAAACCAGGGAGGATTTACTAAGAGAGGCGTGAAGCACCTGGAGTTTTTACGA
Source organism: Myripristis murdjan (assembly GCF_902150065.1). NCBI lineage: Eukaryota > Metazoa > Chordata > Actinopteri > Holocentriformes > Holocentridae > Myripristis > Myripristis murdjan. Next base: position 5,121,798 of record NC_044003.1, read on the forward strand.
CATGTGTTTGTGGGTGTTGACTGAAAACTGGCATGAAAATGAACCCACGAGTCCTCATGGTGCAGCATAAACACCTGTTTTCAGCTGAATCTCCCTGCCAGGAAACAGTGTGACGCCACCAACAGCACAATACCAGGGAAAAGACAAGTTCACTGCAGTGGTACTGGATGTTGTAGTTGAAGAAGAAAAAAAAAAAAAACACTGATGACTGGCAATAATCAGCTTAAAGCAATGTTTTGATTTGTTTACATGATTCAAAACCACATAATCTAAGAATTAGTTTCTGTTTTTTGTTATAAATCCATCCAAGCTGCATCAGATAGATAGATATAGACAGATAGATAGATATACTTTATTGATAAAAAAAATAAAAAAAGGGAAATTCTTATATTACAGCAGCATTAATAGAATAGAAACATAAAGTAAAATTAAATTAAATTAAATAGAATAGAATAAAATGCAGAAATATATACAATAAAGACTATATACAGTAAAAAATATAAACATCCAACAATATGAGATATGAAATGTACAGATGGTATATGAAATGAAATATATGGATGGTTCCAATAGATAAAAACAGTATGAATGTATATTAAACTAAGATGTAATAATATAACTAATAAATAAACAGTTAGGGTGCTGAGGAGTGGAGCACTGAAACAGAACTATACAGCAGAGGGTTGTGCTGTTGTCAGGATCTGCAGCTTCAACATACAGAGCTAAAAAAAAAAAAAAAAAAAAAAAAAAAAGGTGTATGCATTCCCCTAGAAAACAAAAGATTGAGCTGAAGGTCTTTTTTTGTCAGTTTTCATTGTCAGAAGCTTGACGTAATCAGATTACACTGCGCAAATATTTATCCTCAGTGTTCAAACCTTGTTTTTCTTCAAACAAGATTAAAAAAAAGGTGAGAAAATCCCGCTTGTATCCAACACTAATCAATTTTTTCCCCAAAATTTTCTTGATTCAAGTGTCATTTTCTTGATCCCACAGTGGGCTGACCCGCCTTATTCTGCCTCGTCTCAACACATTTATAAAAATCCTGAAACAAGTGAAAGTGTGTCAGAGACAAGTGGGGATTATCTCATCCCACAGGCAGATTTTTTTTTTTTTTTTTTTTTTCCCACAACAGCTGAATTATAACCCAGAAGGTGAGTGACTGAGTGTTTACAGTCGAGGACTTCCCAACAGTTTTCCAGCGACCAGACAAAGACCGAGCCTCCATCTGTCGGGTTTCGTCACATTTGATGCTGTGAAAGTCCGACTTCAACAATCATCTGTGTGTGCGTGTGTGTGTTTACGTAACAAAATGTCCCTCCAAATGAGAAGTAAAGCGGATACTAATGATATAATACATCATTATATTAGGTATATTAGTTTTTTTTATATTAGGTATATTAGTTTTTTTTGTGTGTTACACAGCCGGTCTGAGCTTGTTGTTGTGTTTTCTGTTCATTTATTACATCAGTAGCTTTTATTATATTTTGACAAGTTATTTCATTATGTGGCTCATAATGCTCAGCCAGCCTGCCTGGTGGAAACACTGCAGCTTATTGTAATGGGAGTGTGTGTGTGTGTGTGTGTGTGTGTGTGTGTGTGTGCTCATACAGCGGCGATGTGAGCTTCCAGGCCTGTTATTGTGTTTGTCTTTGTTTACTCATGTGCTGCTATTGAAGTGTGTGTGTCAACAGTTCAATCTGTTTGTGTGTATGTGTGTGTGTGTGTTAAGGGGCAGTGATGAGGCTGGTAGTCTATTAGCAGGATGATACTCTCTGTTAGTGTGTGTGTGTGTGTGTGTGTGTGTGTGTGTGTGTGTGTGTGTGTGAGAGAGAGAGAGAGAGAGAGAGAGAGAGAGGGAGAGCGTCCGGGAAGCTCTCCAAAATAGCAAGGACCCCCTCCAATCACCAGCTGTTTACCTCAGATAGCTGCCACTAAATTTGGAGGACCACACACACACTCACTCACTCACACACACGCACACACACACTCACACACGCACACGCATACACACACATATACACACATATACACTGTAACTCACTTTCTGTCCCCATCAGATTTGATTAGAGGATCTTGACACTGAGTTGGAATCGTGTGACAGTGAGATTGATTGTGTATGTGCGCGTGTGTGTGTGTGTGTGTGTGTGTGTGTGTGTGTGCGTGTGTGTGCGTGTGCTTGTGTGCATGTGAGTGAGTAAAGTGGTGACAGTGCCCAATTAAGGAATAAACTGAGAGCATTGACTGGCTGACTTACTAACTGTGTGTGTGTGTGTGTGTGTGTGTGTAGTGTCTAATAGCTCTATCCAGGTCACTAATAAGCCAGCAGACCTGTCAATCAAACCGTGTGGGTGGGATTTCCAGTTGGTGGAGTCTGACTGAGTTTCTGGTTATTAATTTTCACACGTTAAGAGCAATAAATAAAGTTGGACACCTGCAGAGGTCAAAGGTTAAGTTGTTCAATGAAAATGAATGAATGAATGAATGAATGAATGAATTAACATGAGTGGCTCTTTAGCCTCTCTATATTAACACCATCCATCCGTCTAATGTGTTTTCTGAAACCGGCCTTTCTGGGAGCCCGTGTATTGTCGAGCGCTCCGAGGTGGGAGGTAGAAAATGCCAAGTTGGAGGTTTCCCACTTCCCAGCTGTCCTGAAGGCAGCATGAAACCATCAGCACCATTTCACCTTCATAAAAAAAAAAAATAATAATAAAATAAAAAAAAAACAATCCTGACAGTTTCCTCTCAGATTTCCATTAGTCTCATAGCAACAGCAGGAGGCAGGCGGACGGAGCGGAGGGCTTCTGCTGGAAACAGGACATCGGCGCTTTGAAGAGAAGGTCATCCGTGTGTGAGTGTGTGTGTGTGTGTGTGTGTGTGAATGAGAGAGAGAGAGAAAGAGAGAGAGAGAGAGCATCACTATGAGTAATATTGTAAGACTTGTATACGAGTACATGCAGATGTGCCGACAAGCATTCAGTCACATGCACATGCAGTTGGCGAGTAGAGGGGTGTGGT
>NC_044003.1:5129815-5132315 GCF_902150065.1 Myripristis murdjan
AACAAATAAATACACATAAAACAATGATAAAACAAGCTATTAAAAGATCCCATACAACAATAAAAACATAATACAGGTTACATTAAAAACCACTGGTTAATAAAAGGCTACGCAATAAAAATGAATCTTAAGAAGAGATTTAAAAGAAGAAACTTAGGGAGCTTAGGGGCCCGGACGACAAAGGACGGCAAAGGGATTAAAGATGTCGTTTCCCTTCATCAGGTTTTAGGAAATTTACCTGGAACCGGAAACGATCCCAAACCGAACGCGTGAAATCGCCCTCACCGCACGGCACGCCTCGCTGGTTTCTTGCAGTTGAAAAGAATTTGTGATGGAGCCTGAGACGGACGTCCAGACCCTGAAATGTGAAATGTGTTTTTAAATTTTGGTTGAGGAAGAAAACCTGTCGTGTTAACGTCTCCACAGGTCAGGAAAATTCAACATTTCAGTCACGGAAAAAACAGGGAATTTCACATCTGACAGAGTGGGAACGCCGCGTGTTGCTGTTTTATTTTCCAGCACATTTTTAATGCAGGTTTTGCTTTATCTGACATCACAACCGCTGCCGATGTCTCCCTGAGCAAGGCACTCACTGGCTGTTCACTGTGTTTGCACCGGGCGGCTCCGAGTTAAACCGTGCATGGCAGTGTGACTTTAAATGTGCAGCGCGGTGCTGATAAGAGCATTCCCAGGACAAATGAAGCCTAAAAAAGAAAAAAAAAAAGTTAATTATTTTAATGTGACACTTGATAGGAAAACTTCATTTAAAAGCCATTAGCCGTGACTCCGAGTGGCTTTCAGCTGCTTTGGCTTGAGCCGGGGAACGAGGACCCGCAGACGTGTGTCGCTCAAACTGGGTCAAATTAAAAGTCGCGTGTCCCTCTGGGCTGAAGCGGCTCGACAACCTCTGTCCAGAATGACTTCCACCACGCGGGAAGCTCCGGGGGATTTTTCCTAAATGTTATCGCCGAGGAAACGGAAGGTCATGAACCGCCATATTTGATTACTTAGTTTAAAGGCGCAGAAAGTTTTGCTCAAAAGGACCTCACCGCTTGTTCAGTGTCTGCTTGAAAACATTCTGGTCAGTAAGTGCCGCCACAGTGCCCTGGAGCAAGGCACCTAACCCCGCCATTCACTCCAGTAGAAAAGAGAAGAAGAAGACGACAGTGGAAATGTCTGAAAGTGTATCGGAGCGATGATGCATGAATCATCAGCTGGTGGAAAGAAAATGACTCAGCATCCTGTTATAAAATAAGAAACTTCATGATGTTTTTCTGGTTTGCAAGACATTTTCTCCTTATGACAACTTTTCACATCATTATGACGAGCAAAAACTTCTCTTTATAACAAAAAACCTTTCTTATAACGACATCCCAACTTATATCGTTACAAAATAAAAAAAAATCTCATTAGAACAATATGTAACTTTTATCATTCATTATGACAGATAGCTTATATCATTTCCCATTTCAGTGAGATGGATTCATGTCATTATAACGTGAAAAATTTCTTACGAGATAAACTTTTATCTTTGCAACATGAAACATTTCTGGTTATAATGAAATAACTTCTCTGCTGTTTTCTCATTAGAACATGGACTTTAATGACAGATTTTTTTTCTTATTAAACATCTGAGGCTTTCATGTTGAAACAATAAAATCTTGCATAACACGATAAGTTGGTCTAACAACCGTTAATAAAAAAGTTGTGTCATTATAATGAGATACTGAGCTGATTTTTTTAAATTTTTATTTAATTATTTATTTATTTTACTGATACCGATAACAGTATTTGGGAGTAACAAACTTGCTATAACAATATATTGGCTGGTGTTTTATCTGTACATAAAAACACACACTTGGAGCAAAACAGCCTCATATTTAGTAATCAAACAGCTGTACTAATGCACTGGAAGCTTGATGTTTTAGTTAAAAGATATATAATAAACTTTGATTTGCTGCCAGCTCACTACCATACAAAGGACTGGAAGGAATGGCTGAACAAATTTTTTTTTAATGAGTTTTTTTAATGAGCTGTTTTTAAAGTGTTTCACGCTGCCATACACACAGGCTTTTTTTGCATATTAGCCAACGATACACCGGTTTGGCTCGACTTTTTGGAAGAAAATTGGACACCAAATGTATGATTGGCAGAGGAAAAAAAAAGCCAAATTGTGCCAGCATTTGGCTGGAAACTGGTAATTTCCCCTCCTGACTCTCTCTCTCTGCTTGTTTACCCAAACACTGAAGTTGTTGGTTTCCAAATTTTGCCCACCTCTTTTACAGGGCAGAGTGCTTTATCAAACAGAGAAGAGCCTGGCTGGTTACCTGCCAAAGGAGCTGGTGGACACTTTGCCAGTATTTGGGTGTCTGGTGATGAGTTTCCACCTTGCTTTTAACAGGCTATATCTATCTATCTATCTATCTATCTATATATATATATATATATACACTGGGCCAGGAAACACTGGAACTGGACCAAATAAAAGCACAGAAATCAT
>NC_044003.1:5137315-5139815 GCF_902150065.1 Myripristis murdjan
TCAGTTGGACAGTTTATCTACATTCAGGGCGAAAGCCATTTGAAAGTCTGCAGGGAAGCATAGCTGTGGTCGAAACTGTGCCAATAGAACAAGCAGCAAAAATCTGAGTGAATCTTCATAACTCGATGGTCACAAAATAAATAAATAAACTGGTAGTGGTAGGTTTAATCTTGGGATTAAGGTAATAGTCCAGTCATTTTATGAAAAAAATCTAGGACAAATTGCAAGAGAAGCAAACTCAACTGATTTTGTATCCTCAGTTTGTCCTGAGTGAGGGGAAAAAAGTCCCAAGGAATCCCATTGGTGGAAAGTTTTGAAAATCACCTATTTATGACCACATATTACCAAAAAACAGCCTTTTTAAGAAAGACAAGAAAAAAAGTCAATTACAAGTTCTTTGAATTATTCAGTTTACACATGCATATCACACATTATCTGATTTGTGTGCTAATAAGGAATATAAGGAATAAATGCCAGAGGAGACATAATTCAAAGAACTTGTAATTGACTTTTTTTCTTGTCTCTGTGTGTGTAATCAACTTGTGAATTTTTATAGTGATATCTGAAAGTCAAATTTTGAACCTCTTTAACCTGTGTGTTAAAAAGGGCGTTTTTGGTAATATGTGGTCATATATAGGTGATTTTCAAAACTTTCCACCAATGGGATTCCTAGGTTGACCCCAATTTTGGCCTAAAATTACTGGACTATAAAGATTAGATTAATAAACAACTTGATGGTTATGGTTTTAGTTTATCCAAAAAGTGAAGAGATGGCTCAGTGTTAGCCTCCAGGTGAATTATTATTATTTTTTTTTTTTGGGAGTCCCGTCTGTTCTTACAGTGAGTGTTAGGGCTTGTTATCGTCCTTGGTGTTTTGTGGCCAGGGAGTAAACTTAGGTGATCTTCATCCGTTCTCTTTTCTCAGCTGTCTTGTGTTTTTTGGGCAAAACTGTTTGTCTGTTTTGATTTTATGTCACATCGGAGAACGGTTCCTCCCTGTAGCCGGATGGTGAAGCTGCTTTCCCGTCACATGGGAATATAATATAATAACCACCGAGGCGACTTGAGCATGAAGGACGGATGTTTTTCGGAGCGGTTTGAAGCCGCCGTGGTTGAAGTTCTCTGCAGAGTTTGCTCACCTCTGATCCGCCTTTTTCACGCGAAACGAACGCTCACGTGCTGCGTGATACATCTGACATCGTGTGCTTCCCTTCCTCTCCAACTCTCCGACTCTTTCGTTCCTTTTCCCCCCTCTGTCTGTCTGTTTTCACACAGCGTTCGCTCTGTCCTGTTTTCTTTCATTTTCCCCCGGTCTCCTTTCGCTTTCATCACGTCTCGCTGTTCTCTCTCTCTCTCCCTCTCTGTGTCTCTGTGTCTCGTTCTCAGCGTCAGATCTTTTATCTGCTTCGTTGTTCAAAGCCTCATCTGACTTCAGATCGTGGTTCCTCTCCGCTCCGACATGACAGGATGAAACGAAGGGAGGGAGAGAGAGAGAGAGAGCGAGAGCGAAACATGGGGGCATGAAGTGAGAGAAACACAGGAAAGCGAGGGAAAGTGTGTTAAGGACTAAATTATGTCATTATTATTGGTGCTAGTAGTTTAAATAGCAGAAACAGTAAAAGTAGTGCAGCATCCAACTCAGGCTGAAACGTCACTTTGATGATATTTTACTGTAGTTCTATGAGAGCAGACGCCGTGGTGTGCTTGAGTGAAAGTAAAAAGTGTGTGATTTCAAATGTAGAGACAGTCACAGTTAGTGAGTCAGTTTTCAGAAAAGAGACGAGTTTTCTTTGTGATATTTTCATGTTATTCTCAAAGGACGAGAGCACAGAGTTCAAACTTTGATTCTTTAAAGTGGAAAATGACAAAATAAAACGCACAAACTTGTCACTGCTTCTGTGGAGTTTGACATGGATGGGATTTAACATGTAGTGAAGTAGATATATGAGTAAAAACTTAAAGTAAAAACATATAAAGTTAAGCAAAAACATGCACTAATGTATACTATGAAAAATTTAGGATTAGTTGAAGTGAGAACTGACAAACAGCGGACAAAAACCATGTGTCTTGTCAATTTTGTCAGCAGTTTTGCAGAATGCACCTTTAAGTGAAAGTAAAGTTATAATCTTAAAATTTAAATTACAGATAAGCCACACAAAAATGCTACAAATTAGACTATTGTGAATTAGCACAACACAAAAAAAATAATCAGGGTTAAAATCTTGTTTTACTTCAAACGAGGTTAAAAAAAAAAAAAAAAAATCTGCCAGTGGGATGAGATGGGTAATAATTTCTCCTGTTTCCAAATGCTGATCAACTTGTTTCCAGAATTTTCTTGAATTAAGTGTCCTAATTGAATCCTAATATAATTTTCTCAATCCTAATTTCTTAATCCCAGTGGCTGGTCTGCCTTGTTCCTGTCAGAACTGAACAAGGGATTGAACCCAAATGCACGACTCTCAAACCCAAGAGTTCAAATGGACGAATGGTCTTCTAACGG